>NC_141547.1:35690000-35905000 GCF_021556685.1 Rattus norvegicus
GGGGGGAAGAGGGGAGAGGGGAGGGGGAAACACAGACAGACAGAGACACGGACAGAGAGAGAAAGAGTCATTTGAAGGTGTGCTGGTTCGTCTTCGTGTCAACACAACCAGAGTCATTTTGGAAGAGAGGAACTCTTTTTTAAAAAAGCAATATTTCTTAAGATTTATTTATTTTATGTATGTGAGTACACTGTAGCTGTCTTCAGACACACCGGAAGAGGGCATTGGATCCCATTACAGATGGTTGTGAGCCACCATGTGGTTGCTGGGAATTGAACTCAGGACCTCTGGAAGAGCAGTCAGTGCTCTTAACCACTGAGCCAGCCCCAGAGAAGAACTCTTTAATCGAGAAAATCCCCCACACTGGTCAGAGCTATGGGTAAGCCTGTGGAACATTTTCTCAGTTGGTGACTGGGAGAGCCTAGTTCACTGTGGTCAGAGATAGTTCGTGGGCTGGTGGTCCTGGGTAAGAAAGCAGGCTGAGCAGGCCACGGAGCAGGCCAGTAAGTAGTTCCCCTCCGTGGCCTCTGTGTCAGATCCTAGCTCAGGCCTTGAGATCCTGCCCTGACTTCCTTCAGTGATGGACTGTGGTCTGGAAGTCTAAGTGAAGTAAACCCTTTCTTCCCAAATTGCGTTTGGTCACAGTGGTTTTTCTGTTTTGTTGTGCGGTGTTGTTGTGTTGTGTTTTTGTTTTTTTATCACAGCAATAGAAACCCCTACAAAGACAGGAGGTAAATATTCTTTGTGAAATGTTTTACCTTGTGACTCCTTTCAGAAGCCCTTTCTCCTGTGCATTTAAAATGGAACCGAAGGCAGCTTGCTTTCAAGCCACAGACACTATTTACCTCCTCTGAAGCTCAGAGTAGTTGAGCTGTGAATGATAACCTGCGGATGCAGAAATGACTGCAGACTGGCAGACGTGGATCAGCAAGGGGCCTAATACCAGCACCTCTGAAATGCTGGCCTAGAGGGTACTGTGAACATGGCACTCCCTTGTCTGGTAGACCATTAGCCCTTTTGTGTGCTGCCCACTCTCCCTGAACCCTACCCTGCCCTCCTTTCTCCTGGGTGCTTCTGCTTTCCTCTGCCTTTCTGTCTCTGTAGGATTTGTACCGCACACTCATGTCCTGGCGACATTCCTCACACCCCGACCATAAAGAGGATATTTAACCTATGGGTATTTTTAGTCCTTTTTGCTGTGCTTTCTGGAGCAAGGATGAAACAGTGTGTGTTTGAACCACTAGCTGGGGTCAAGGAAATGTGGGGTGGTGGTCTCTAAAATGGGTGACTCTGGTTGATTCTTACCATGAAGAAATGGGGTCCCAATGTTTCTGTGTGTGTGTGTGTGTGTGTGTGTGTGTGTGTGCTTGTCTGTATGTTCACCTGTGTGTAAGTGTGTGTGTTTGCCTATCTGTATGTGCATGTGTGTGCAGTTGTCTTTATATGCACCTGTGAGTGTGTGTTCTTGTCTATATGTGCACCGTGTGTGTGTGTCTGTGTCTGTTTGTCTGTATATGCAGTGTGCGTGTGTTTATCTGTGTATGCAGTGTGTGTGTGTTTGTATATGTAGTGTGTGTGTGTGTGTGTGTGTGTGTGTGTGTGTGTGTAAAACGTCCACAGAAGTCAGAGGAGGGCATTGTATCCCCTGGAGCTGGAGTAACGGGTGGCTGTGTGCTACCTGATGTGTGTGCTGGGAACCTTCCCAGGGCCTCTGCAAGAAGAGCGAGTGCTCCTAACCGCTGAGTCATTTCTTCAGCCTGGTCTCTTACAACCTGGAAATGCAGGCTTTCAAGAGTACCTTTCCGCTCTTGGATGCTAGAACGTGTCCAATTTAGTAAAAGCAACGGTGACCTGGTGCCACTCACAGAAGTGAGGAGAGTTGGTGTATGGCCGGGAGGTACACCTTTACAGAGATCTGTGGTCAATTTGATTCCCAGACTTGCAGAATGCATGATGCAGCGTTGGGAAAATGAGGAGTAACACGATCTGGGAGGTGAACTGAAGAAGGAAGGACCCAGCCAGTCACTGTAAGATAGCGTTGATAACATCGAGCCAGGGCAGTGGTGGCCTGGGTGGAAAAGGGAAAGAGCTACAGGCTCTAGACTGAGAGTGGGGCAGGGCAGCGTTGAGGCACCTGGTTGCAGTGGAAGAGGGGAGAGAAAGGAATGGTGTGACTGAGCACAGCGTAGGAATGCAATTCCCTTTAGTGCTCACCAGAGGAATTAAGGGCTAGGGCTTTTCAAAAATACTTTGGGGCCTCTGGAGAGATGGCTCAGTGGTTAAGCATGCTTGCTCTGCTTCTAGGGGGCCCCAGTACAGTTTTAAGCACCTATGACAGCTCACAACTACCTGTAACTCTAGTACCAAGGAATCTGGACTCCAAGGGCGTGCACACACGTACACACACACACACACACACACACACACACACACACGCACGCATACACACACGCACACACACACACCATTCAGTCCCATGGACAGATAAATAACAATAAAAATCTTTAATATTTTTTTGGCTTAGGAGGCTGAGGCAGGAGGATTGCCATGAGTCTGAGGCCAGGTTGGACTACGTTACGTCTTGGTAAATAAATACGGTGTTTTGAAGATGCTGCAAAATTGGACTCTTGAGATGTGGTTGGAGGGGCTGAGGAGACGGCTCAGCAGTTATGAGAACTGGTTGTTCTCTTATGAGTCCAGCACCCACATGGCATGTCACCTGCACCTCTAGGCTCAGAGGATCTGACACTCTCTTCTGTCCTCCACAGGGCGCACAGGCACACACGCAGGCGAAACATACAGAGACATAAAGTAAATACGATGGAAACATGATTCCAAGTGGACCCTACATCACGTTGGGTCCTGGGGGTTCCTGGGAACAGGATACTCTGTAACAGGCTCCTGAAACGCTAGAGAATCTATGAGGGGAATCGATGACTGGAAGGACCTTGGCTACAGCACAGTTACTGAGAGAATTACGGGGGAGGCTCAGAAAGTGAGCAGGAGCCGGGAAGACTGAGAGACCGACAACCCAAGCAGGTCATTCGACTGTTTGGAATATCCTGCTAATCTTGTCACTACACAATACGCACTGGCTCAGCTTTTGCTGTTACTTCACTGGACGGAGAGTACATACGGCAACTGTAAAACCAACATTTTGCGACATTGTCCCCACTTTGTATCAAGGCTCAAAGCCCTGAGTGGGACACTTGTAAGGATGACCTTAGGTCTCATGCCTGTTCCCTCACTGTGAGGATCCGGGGAACAAGTGTCTGCTATTTTTAGCTTCCTTAGTGGGAGGTAAAGGCTGCCTCCTGCCAAAAGTTTTGAACTAGGGACTTCCTCCAATAGGAGGTTGTTTGTGCTGTCCAGCCTTGTGCGGCCGTGCAGCTACCACAGAACCTCGGGAGAGAGAATGCCCGGTGTAAGGATGGCCAGCATCAGTCAGAATAAGATACGCTGTTGTGGGCAACGACAACCGACTCTAAAAGGCCAGGGGCTTACATCAACTGAGATGTATTTCAGGTCATGTCATTTGCAGATTTTGAATGCTGACTTCACTGCTGGTGCTCAGAAGCCTCTAGAATATTACTGATCTCATAACAGTAAAAAAAGGTGGGGGGGAAACGAGGCACTGTGTGGCCAGGAAACATCACACCAACAAGCTGTCTGTATTCTGAGTCATAACAAGAGCAGGACAATTACTATGTTTGTAAAAAGAAAAATTAAGAATACCCATATGTGTGTGTTTGTGTGCATGCATGTGTGTGTGTGTATGTGTGTGTATGTGTGTGTGTGTGTATGTATGTGTGTGTGTGTATGTGTGTGTGTGTGTGTGTGTGTGTGTGTGTACGTGTGTGTATGTATGTGTGCTTTGAAACAAGTCTCACGAATCTGAGGCTTATCTCAACTTGAACTCATGTTGCCAAAGCTTGAGTGCCTGAGTCTCATTCTTACCTCACCGAGTGCTAGGATTACAGACAAGTCCCAGCATGCCCAGTAGAGTAGGAATATTTTTCATAGACATTATTATAACACAGTCATCATCAAGGAGACAGGGAGGGTAGGCTGGGTAGTGGGATTGAGAAACTCAGAGGCAAGAGATGGACTGGTGCATGGGCTGCGGTTAAAGTAGCTGCTCATGGAACAGAATGCTGTGGGGAGGGGGATGGGAAACAGCAATGCTAGCAGGCAGGGAATGGGTGGGACACCTTGTGTTCAGGAGAATAAGCCTGGTTTTATTCTATGGGTGATGAGGCATCGTGTGGGCATCTAGAATGGGTCACAGGGCTATTTGTGCTTTAGACAGATCCCTCTGGGTGAAGGATGGACTTGAGGGCTATTTGTGGAAAGCTCTATGTTTATTTGAGTGAGAATAACTCCAACAAGCTAATAAGACAGGGGGCTGTAGCAGAGAGAGGGGGACTGGAGTGACTGGCTTCTCTCACTAATCAGACGGGGTGGGTTAGAAGGATGGCCAGAGGATGCCCCAGAACGTCCAACCTGAGCCACTTAACTTCCATCATCCTCCCAACTAGTGACAGAATTGAATGCCAGCAGCACTCTGCAATTTACAGTTCAAGATCTCCAGCTTCCCCCAGATGTGTGCACAAAACAAGGTGAAAGGTCTTCAAGAAAACCAGGACAGGCAAACAGCCTGACTGCATCTTCATGTTTACTGACAGAAGTCAGAAACGAAAGCTCGCTCTCAGGTGACAAGCTAGCCTGGCTTGTCCTCTCACCCTTCCCCCATACCCTGTTACCTCGTCTGTGGACGTGCAGTGATGTTGATACAAGAAAGGCTGAGGCAAGTGTGAATTATAGCGAGCTCCTCCCAGAGCACTTTGCTCCAAGAGTTCCACAGTCCTCAAAGACATAGGTAGCACCATATCTGGGATCCAATTATCTATCGATGTGGAAAGATATGTGTATGAATAGCAGCAAAACAGTATTAAACAATGGGAAATAACCTCCATGTAAAAAATCCACACCTTATTAAATTTGGACACATCTATGCTTTCTTTAATGTTCTAAAATAACGGAATGGAAGAATGCTTCTGTCATCTTTAGGTAGAAGCAAAACATAAGCTATATACTATTGTAAAGACAAATTTCATTTTATGAAAGTACAGAAGAGACTGTGGTGCTGTAGCCCCAGTTATGACATTTGTAACCCCAGCATACCGGAAGCTAAAGCAGAAGGGTCAAGAATGCGAGGTTTGCCTAGGTTACACAGCAAGCATCTTTCTCTCAAAGACAAGCAAAAGCATAGAATAAACGGGAAGAAATCATACCAAAGAGCTATGACATTAGGGGTGATTTCCGTTTATTTTAATTTAAAAAAAGATTATATGTATGGGTGTTTTGCCTGCACGTCTGTATGTCTGCATGTGCATGCAATGCCAGAGGAGGTCAGAAGAGGGCGTCAGATTGCCGGGAACTGGCGTGACAACCAATTTTGCTGGTCCTTCGGAAGAGCGCTAGTGTTCTTGACTGCTGAGTCATTTCTCCAATTTTTAACGAATTCCCGTAATATAATTTTTTCCAGGACATCAAAGAAGGGTCACTCCCCTGTGTCCATCTCCACTTCCTAGAGCAACTCTAGATGATAAAGTAAGGTTCTTGACAGAGCAGGAACAGTTAACCCGCACAGTTCATCTGGACTTCTGGGCCAGTTCCCTCAACAAAGTACAGCACCAACCCCGTGATGCCAGAATAGAGGCTTCAGACTTTAAATCCCATTCCTGGGCGCTCCAAGTAGTTAATAACAAGACACCAAGCACGGTCTGAGGAAGATGATTATTAACTACGGATAGTCAAATTCTTAAGAACGGGAGGCAGGGAAAATACTGTATTAAAACCTGCCAACTGCATCAGTGATCAGCAAAACTTCTGGTCAGTTTCCCTTAGTCACATAGTAACATAGAGTTTTCAAGAAATGTTCTATGTGTTCAGAAAGGAAAGGGGAGGAAGCCAAATGACAAGAGATCACCTGGGATCAGGGACGTACGGAATTGGGGCTGGCAGGTTAAACAGGTCTGGGCCTGAGTCAGTAACCTGAGTCTGTGGTCTGTGGCTTGGTGGCTTCTGCCAAGAAGGTGGCTCATGAAAAAAAAAAAAAAAAAAGAGGTGGCTCATTTGACCTAGATACTGGTTGGGGAAAATGAATCTATGTAGAAATCGACATAACATAGATGGTGGAAGACAAGCTACTCAGTGTTGCGGAAGGGGGTACAGGTGAAGAGAGAAGCTAGGATTGCCTCTAAAGACTTGCCGTGAAATCATGGTTTACGAATTTAGCGGCACAGATGTTGGCTGTATATATATATAGGTAATGGTATGGATGGCCTGGGGTCTGTTTGGCAAGAGTGCCTGGAAACAGTGGCATCTGGGTAATAGAGAGGACGCCTCACACCCGTTTGATATCTAAAGTAATTGGCTGAAAGGAACCGGAGCTAACCGGAGAAGTTTCCGATTCCGGGTTGCCGAGGAAGACACAAGATAAGATAGACACTGTTTTGCAACTGAGAATAGGAAAGTTCTCAGGTATACTCAGGACATGTTAAAAAGGGGCCCGCTTGCCAAATTTGGGACAACGTTAGCACCAAAATATTAGTAGTGGATTCTAAGCCAAAGGGGAAGATGGAAAAGGGCATATATTGACACGAAGAAGTGAATGAATGCGTAAATGAGCGTCCTCGTTACATAGCGTGCCAACTGGGTAAAGTAAAAGAAACAATAGAGTCAGAAGGCAGCGGCTGGTAAGGGTTCAGGAAACAGCTGGCCAAAGTTCTACTAGAGAAAGGATGTTTGTATGGTCCCAGAATGTATCCCCACAGAGCCCTGGGTTTTGGTTCGTTTGTTTGTTTATCTATTTGGAAACATTATTTTTCCACTTAGCAATGGAGAAACAAAATAGTTGACCATTAAAGAGACCAATTGACCATGTGTGCCTCCTGATTTTCTCAATTCCCAGCAACCAGTTACGTGGTGGCTCACAACCATCTGCATTGGGATTTGAATGCCCTCTTCTGGTGTATCTGAAGACAGCTATAGTGTATAAATAAATAAATCTTTAAAAAATTTTAAAAAAAAGAAAAGAAAAATGAGTGAGGAATGGAGGGAATATAGATGATGGATGGATGGACTGACAGACAGCTGGACCAACAGACTGACAGAGAGAATGTTAAGGTGCATTATGCAGTGAGTCTGATTCCCAAATAAAGGCATATAATTTCTTTAGGCTCATGCTTTATAATTTTGAGTTTTCTCCCCTAATTTAAAAGAAGCACCGTATCTTAAAATATATTTCTTAGAAAAATACCATTGACACAGTATGAGTGTGTAAATTGACTATGAGAGACAGTAAGTATTTGAGCTGTGAGATATAAGATACGACACGTGAGGGGCGATCTCGGCCACCACCAGGATCCCGATCACAATCCTGGTGACATCTGGGCGGCTAGTGCCCACACACTCCAAAGTAAAAACAATGCAGTGTGGTTAGGGAAAGACAATGCAGTAACCTCGCCAAAAGCCAGGAAGCGCCACCTAGTGGCAAGGAGGAGACTTTACTACGGAATTCAACCTGCGGGGCCAATTAGGGCTCCTACCAGCAGGTGTCAGAATCGCCAGGGTAACTCTATCTTCAGACAGCTTGATAAAGTCAAATTTACCAAGTGTTATCATCTTAATGATTACTGAGGAGTTATTTTTTTTCCTGAGAGGCTTTTGCATATATATATATATAATTTTTTTTAAATGCAAGAATACTTTGCAAGGCTGGGTGGTGGTGGCGCCTGCCTTTTATCCTAGCACTTGAACTCACAGAGACCCTTCTGCCTCTGCCTGGGGATTAAAGCACCAGCAGGGCTCAGCCGCAACCACTAAGCCTTCTTTCTATCCCTCTCAATATTTTATTTATTTAGAGAAAATCATTCTGAAGCAAACATGGCACCGTGGAAATAAAGTAGAACAAGGTAGAAAAGACCAGGTATTAGACATTGATTTATTTAGTGAGTTATTGAGAGCACTGCTGTACTGCCTAATTATCAAGCACGGCTTCCCTTGCTTCCTGGAACAGAAAGACCTGGAGCCAAAACAATGGGTCACAGGTTTTTGTTTTTTTCTTTTTTTTTTGCTTTGACCATAAATGTATACATATACATTACTTTGTGTATGTAAAATTACATGCACATCCTATCATGTTTAATGTAGTCTGTTGAGATTTGCCTTCACTTGATGTAATATGACATTTTTGGAATTTGTCCTATGGGCTATATGTACACATTATGATCTACTCACTTTAACAGTAGATGGAGAATTCGTGTTTTATTATACTTTTACATTATATTTTTAAGTATGTGTGTAGGGTGTGTGGATATGTACCATGGCATGCTTGTGAAGACCAGGGGACAAGTTTCGGGAGCCGGTTTTCTCCTTATGCGTCCGAGGGATTGAACTCAGGTCATCGGCCTTGGTGGCAAGCCCCTTTGCCCGCTGAGCAACCTCTTTTGTCCTAAAGTGCTTTTGTATTGTTCCTTCTTCTTCACTGTTCTGATCTGGTAAAACCTCCCGGGCTATTCTTCCTTGTGCCTATGTGGGTGAGTTTCTCTGCAGAAACATCACAGAGTAACGGCCCAAGGACACCCTTAGCTTTGTAAGGTGTGGCCGGCTTTCTTCCTAATGGCTGTAGCTGACACTCTCAACAGAAAGTCACGTCCTCTCCTAGGCCAGTATTGAAAGCCTTTCCAGTCGGATGGGTGTGAGCGTTTTCTCTTTACTGCTTCCATTTGTAATTACGAGCGGGCAGAACTTGTGTTTGTAGGCTTCGCTGTTAGGTTTTCTTTCGAAACGCACCTGTTAATGGCCCATTTTTGTGGGTGTCATTTTCTCTTTCATCTGCCTGACTTCTATCTATTATGGATTTTACCAGTTCCTGCCCTGGGCATTATGAATGCTTTCCCTCACATGTTATTTGGTGCTTTATCGTTTATGTTTGAAAAACAGAATTGAGCGCAACGTCATGAACGTTGTGACCTGCCTCATTTAGTTTGTTTCGTTTCTTGAAGGTAAGACCGGGAGACCTGAGAGAAAGCACCTCTTCCTGGTTCTCTGTCCCGACTGATGCTCAGGGGAACAGAAAAACACCAGATGGTTTCTTTTTTTTTTTTTTTTTTTTTTTTTTCCGGGGCTGGGGACCGAACCCAGGGCCTTGCGCTCGCTAGGCAAGCGCTCTACCGCTGAACTAAATCCCCAACCCCTAGATGGTTTCTTAAAAATGGAACCTAAGTGTGTGGGGGAGTGGTTCTGATACTTTGATTTAAATGGGAATCTGCGTGTACTGATTGATGCTAAAGGTCCTTGTCCCCAATTGGTTCTTGATTGATCAATAAAGGTGCCAGTGGCCAATGGCTGGGAAAAGGGAGATGGGGCGGGACTCAGAGTGGTGCAGGGAGAGAGAGAGGAGATCACCACATTTGGGGGAGAGAGATGGAACGGACTCAGAACTGCAGGAAGATCTTCCAAAATGTAGCAGAAAGGGAGAACAGCCTACGGAAGGGCTTCCTGGTAGCGTCTTGGGCAGCAAAGACCAATGGGCATTACAGAAGGTAACCGGGCAGCAAAGTTAAAGGTAGATTTGGAAGGTGTTCAGCCAGGAGGACCGGAGGAAAGGGCACACTAGCTGTGGGAGGCTAAGAAGTGCTCAGCCATTGAACAAGTAAGGCGTGTTAAAAATAAGCGAATGTGTGTCTGTGTCTTTCATCGTTGGATCCAAAGAGACCCTGGTCAGCTGGCTGTTAGGGAGGCCCACTCAGGATCATAAAGGTGGGTAGTTAAAAATTACATGATACATAAGTGGACAACTCAACTGTCCATAAGAAAAAACAGTTTTAGACGAAGGTTTTCCCTGGCCAAGTGGAAGAACTTCACCCCAAATCAAGATTTCAACATTCATCTTGTTTCCTTTGGAGAGAGCGGAGGCTGAACTAGACAGAGCCGGGTTTTGTTTTGTTTTGTTTTGTTTTCGTCCTTAATAATGACTGCTATTCAGTCCTGCTCATAGGAATGGAGGGTGTGGTGTTTGCTTAGCGTGTGTGAGGTCTTGTTTTCTACCAGCAGCTTCACCCCCAAAGAGATGGGGGGGGGCAGGGAGAGAGGAGAAGGAGAAAGAGAAGAGGGGTATTGGTAATTAAAATACGTTCTGGATGGAAATAGGGATCACCCATAAGAAGATAGTAAGTGGTGACTCACTCACATCGTTGGTGGAATTTGCTAAGGTATTTCTCACCGCAATCTGCAAGTCGTATGGATGCCAGCTGGGATTTTGCAACACCTGATGCCTCAGGCTCAGACCTATGTTAAGAAATTGCTTTCCTGGAAAAACTGCGGCCCCTTTTTGCATGCAATGTGAAACAGCTCACACCCCACCCCACCTTGGCAGATGCTTGAACAGTAGATGACGCAGTCCTTATGTCTTTGCACAGGTTATTCTTTTAATAACTGTGAGAACGAGAAAAGATACTTCCCCTGTAAGACTACCGTAGCTGAATCAACCTGGGCTTGAAAGTCATCTATGAGATTAACATTATCCCCATTATGCAAACGGTTTTAAAGCAAAGTTAAGAAGTAGCCTATTCATCGTTGGTAATGCCAAACATGTGGTCTGTGCTTCTGACGCTCCTCCCCATGTGTGTAGTTATTCATTTTAACCGAAGATGATGGAATAAGGGCCATCTGCTCAGTACAGATTTCTGTGCCATTTTTGCTGTAACATATTTCATATCACTACGTACTCTTCTTAAACATAACTATATGAAGAACAGGGCTCGTGGGAAAAGGTCTTTGCTGCCAAGCCTGGTGACCTGGGTTGGGTCCTGGAACCCATGTGACATGGTAGGGTGGGGAGGGGGAATCAACTACTACAAGTTGTCCTATGTCCTCCACTCTCTGTGCTGAGGTGTGCGTGTTTCCCCACCCCAACAAACAACTAAATTAATACACGTAAACAATGAAAATAAAACAAAAGTTTGTGCAATAAACGCATGCGAAAGCATTTTCACTAGTATTTTGACTCTTACAAATACGGCGTTAGATTTACTGTTCTACTTGGCAGATAGTATACATCAGGCTTACTAATGTTTTCAGTATCCAATGGGATCCATTAGTGACCATTTACTAGAGTGCTATTCAGCAGACATCTCCACCATATGTTAGAGCCATTAATTAATCTCAGAGCCATTTCTAGCACTGCATGCAATGAAATGAACGAAAAAAAAAAACCCACGAATTGTTTCCACATGAATTTGAATGAATATTTTCTTTCACAGTCACATGCCACAAAGATGAATTTATATATATATATATATATATATATATATATATATATATATACATATATATATATATATATATATATATATTCTGCTCAAACACACACCTCTTTGACTCGAATCATTATTTTTACATCCGCACTGTAAATATTTTGGAAATTGGTAATTAAAATGTATGTACTTTGCAGCTGTGAGTTAACAAACATTTAGATGAACTAACTCATGGCTAATTGAGTTTAGGCAGTAAAGTATGATTTCAGAGAAAGTATGATTTCTTCCATGAACTAGATCCATTACCCTGGCTAATGGAGTCATCTGACTGCAAATGAAAACTATTGTTTTCTATTGTCCTTACATTCACCCCTGAAACAAACCTGACTACCTACCTGGGACAGGTATTTAAAGTTTTCTTTTGCTTGCTTGCTTGTTTTGGTTTTTAATAAGCCAGCAGTTCTTAACCTGTAGGTCATGACCCTTTGGGGACCGAATGACCCTTTCACAAGGGTCACATATCAGATATCCTGCATATCAGATGTCTACATTACGATGCAGACCATTAACAGAATTACAGTTATGAAGTAGCAATGAAGATAAGTTTATGGTTGGGGGTCACCACCCCAAGTGGAAGTTTAGTAAAGGAACACAGCATTGGGAAGGCTGAGGACCACGGCTTACAAGCCATTTTCTGTTGTCAGTTTTAAGGTCAATATAGCAACGCCTTAGAATTCTGTGACAACTAAATCTTGAAAGAACGTAGATACATTATTAACTCTTTGATGCACATGCATGCAAACTATGGTTGATAAATGACCTCAGGGGCCCAGTCTCTCTCACACTCACCTTGTAGGGGGAGAAAGCAATAGAAGGAAGAGGAGCCCTCTCCTAGATGGGGTCAGCTCAGTGTGCTCACCTGGCACGAGTGTGTCTCTTTTTAAAATATACGGAGGCTACCTGCCCACTTTAGAGACCTTTCCATGGCTGTATATTGGCCCCATGGAAAGTTTGGATCTGGTAGGTGGCACCAGTTTCTTCTAGACATCTGGACTCCCATACAAAAGAGTGGGATGGCCACACTCTCAAGCATGTTCAGACAGATAGCTTCTATTCCAACCCTTCCTGATGGGAGCAGTTCCACTGTCAACAATGGTTTCCCACACAGTGCCTTTCATAAGGGTGTGCAGAAGCCGGCCTGTAAACACACCTCCTTCCCCACCCATACACGTCTGGAAAGAAAGAAGGGAAACGGTTTCTACGGATACATTTGAGTCCATATTTCCTTCTACGGCTTCACATCTGGTCATCCCCTTTGGATTGAGAATTTTAGTGTCTTCCTTATATTTTTAGATTTACTTATTGTAATATCTATGTTTGCCTGCACGTCTATATGGTAGCCATGTGTACGCCTTGTGCCCACAGAGGTCAGAAGAGGGTACCAGATCCTCTGCAGCTGCAGCTATGGATGGCTGTAGGTTACCATGTGCATGCAGGGAACAGAACCTGAGTCCTCTGGAAGAGTAGCAAATGCTCTTCACCACCGAGCCATTTCCCCGGGCCCTGGTCGGTGTCTTGATTTTCACATTCAGAACTAGACATTGCTGACTCTACCTAGACAGTAGACTTCTTTGTTTCACAGCCCCCAGGGGCACTAGGTCATAAGTCATTATAGTGTGGGGGAATAAAAGATATGACAATGTCACAGAGATATCATATGTCATCTGAGTATAATGTCTTACATGAAGAAATGGTTATGTCCTAGTCAGTGAAAGGGACAGGAAAATGTTTCTTATACCACGAGCAAAGCCCTACAAAATGAAAGCACCTACCCAGACAACAGGAAAGGAAGCACAGCTCTCCGGTGCTCGTCTTATGTATGCTTAGTCTGGTGGGTTATGGGTGAGATTTTATCTCTGGGTTTTCTAAAATGCTTGTAATTGCCCTCATAAGTAGCGGGAAATTAATTTACTGGGACAAACAGAAATCTTTCAAGGTCTGTTAATACATTTCCTTGAATAGACTTAGAGTAAACAAAATAACTTTGACATTTATAAAGAGCCCATTCTGTGGTAAGCCACTCTAGCGGTTTAAGAATTGTCTTGTCAGGAAGTGTTTCTGTCATTAACTCTCTTCTGCTACATTTTAATGTCTTTAATTTCTGGCTGAAGTCCTAGCTGGTTATTTTACCAATGTTGTAACTGTGGTTAACCACAGGGAAAGGTATCTTTATGTATTGTAACTAAGAACATGTTGGCTAACGTGTCTCATGCCCTTTGGAAGAATAACAGATCTGTAAACTCCCGTCAAAGGACATTGTAAAATGCAGGGATAAACATGAACAGAACTGCTTGCTTTCACTGTCTTAGCCTATTCCTTTCCTTTTCTTTTTTTGCTACCATATTTCTTATGCTTATAGGTCATTTACTCAATCATTGCATTTTTTGAGGTTTAAAATTGGTTTTGCTGATCATTTCCTACTAATCTGAATGATTTGAAATAGCTGGAGTTTTGATTTCTTTTTTAACTTTATTTTAGCGTGCATTGGTATTTTGCCTGCACGTGTGAGGGTGTCAGCCTTCCTGGAACTGGAGACGCAGATAGTTGCGAGCTGCCATGTGGTTGCTGGGAATTGAACCCAGGTCTTCTGGAAGAGCAGCCAGTGCTCCTAACCACTGAGCCATCTCCCCAGACCCTAGCTGGAGTTTTGAAAAGTCTCTGCATTAAAATCTAGATCAGGGCTAGGGGTATTATTTTTGTAATTACATTAGTCTTTTCTTTATAATTGATAAAAATAATGTTATACTTATTTTTATCAATTATAAATTATTTTAATCTAATTTTATGTGCAAATATGTGCACTTTGTGTGTTCAGAAGTTAGAAGAGGATTCCCTGGAACTGGAGTTACAGATGATTGTGAGCCACCTGGCGGGTGCTGGGAGTGGAACCAGCACTTGTCAGGTCAATAAATGCTCCTAATTACTGAGCCATCTCTCCAGCCCCTCTTGTTGTAATTGTAAAAGAAAACTGTCTTCACTCGCACTTAGATGATCTTTGTCTGCAGTATATTTAACCCCTCCATTGATAAAAGTGGATCATTCTATGGTTTATGACTCACTGGACCCACAAATGGCAAAAAGTCAGAACGCAGTATTCACACCCTGTACCGACAAGCCTAATAATACCAGACCTGTGTCATCAAAGGCCAACGGAGTAGCACAGTCACGTGGACCAGTTCAGATAGCAGAGCTGTGTGACAGCTCTTGCTCGAGATGACAGAGTGTATGCTATTTTTATGAGTAGTAGAGATAATGGGTAAACCAACTCTATGCTTTAAATAGTCTTTTCCACACTCCATATTGACTTTGCACGTGGCCTGAAAGAAAATAGAGTTCAGCTACAGTAGATACACTCCAGGGGGCAGTTAATTGACAACCAGGCACTTTGAAAGCTTGAGTTGTGGGGCTGGAGAGATGGCTCAGAGGTTAAGAGCACTGTCTGCTCTTCCAGAGGTCCTGAGTTCAATTCCCAGCAACCACATGGTGGCTCACAACCATCTATAATCAGGTCCGGTGCCCTCTTCTGGCCTGCAGGTGCATACATGCAGGCAGAAAGCTGTATGATGTATACATAATAAATAAATAAATGTTTAAGAAAGCTTGAGTTGTAAGAATTCATTAGGAGAAAAAGAGGAAAGTGAGACCCGCTCTCTAAGTCAGCAGTCTTCAGCATACTCGACAGAGTGTTGTGTGGTTTCAAGAATGCCGGAAGGGAGTGAGTGGCTGGCCCGGACCTCTGTGTGTGCACTCTGGTGTCCCAGTTTGAGGAATCTGGTCTTAGGACCAGGTAATCAATTCGTAGTTTGAAGTTTTCCAAATCCTGTCTGAAGGCATGTGGGGTGACTTTAAGGTCCCTCATGAAATATAAGATGACTAGAAATTCTGTCAGGTCACGGCTGAGCCTGTGGACTACAATGGTAGTGTTTTCCAAGGTGAAATATGTTTCCCAAAGGGTGATTCGGAGGGCGTGATTTCCCCACCCACTTTTCTGAGGACGTGAATGTTACAGCATATGGTAGGTCCACATTGCTCAGCGTGGTCCTGATGCAAGTCACGGTTCTCTAGAACCACACGGGCAATAATATATTATAATGTATCGGAAGGGATTTATAATTGGCTTACGTGATTGAAGGCTGAATAGTCCCCACCAGTAGGGACAAGATTCAGAGAAATTCCAGTTCTAGAAGCTGGAAGCCTCAGAAAAAAAGAAACAGACAAAAACGAAGACAGAAACAGACCTGAGATGTGGCAGAAGGCAAAAGCTGGGGGTGTAAGCATCTCTGGAGGGCTACAAGTCCAAGTTCCTGTTGTCAGTACCCCAAAACCACACCCGCTCAAGAACCTCCCAGTGCCTGTTGTTCCCGCCTATTTTTCTGTTCTATTGGAGGATAACACCGCACTGAAGGTGGAGAGAGGGCGGAAGCGATGCTCTTGGGGACAGGGAGGAGGGAGAGTGGAAAGGATGCTCTTGGATGTTTCCGAACCTCAGAAACTCCCAGGGACTGGAAGGGGAGGGCACACGAGGTCCAGTGGTCCCTCCCAGGCAGCAAAGGTGTTCCTCCAGGACCAGGCAGAGCCTGGCGGGTGACAGTGATAAGCTATCACAGCTCAATACCTTCTATCTGGAAGCGTACCTGCCCGTCACCCTCCAGCTGCCCCGGTGAGGATGAATCCCTCTGGAAAAGTTATCCCAAGAGCCCCCTCTCCATCAGATGCAGTCCTGGCTCTGACTCCCTGACACAGCCCAAGTCTGGGCAACTCCACACAGCAGACCCTGCTGTGGGTCCTCCTATTTTCTTGCAAGTTACTTCCCGTGGCACCAACGAGCATAATAAATGGCATCATGTTGCAAAATAATGGAAATAATAATGATAATGAGATGATGATGATGATGGTGGTGGTGATGGTGATGATGGTGGTGGTGGTGATGGTGATGATGGTGATGATGGCGGTGGTGGTGATGGTGATTATGATGGTGGTGGTGATGGTGATGATGGTGGTGGTGGTGATGGTGATGATGGTGATGATGATGGTGGTGGTGATGGGCTTGGGAGACAGCTCAGTGGTTAAGAACATTTGTTCCTTTTTCAGCGGGCAGGGGTACAATTCTCAGCACCCACAGGACAGCTCACAACTGCCAGTAACTTCCAGTACCTTCTTCTTGTCTCAAAGGGTACCCAGAACTCATGTGGTACACAGATATACATTCAAGCAAAACAGCCATACACATAAAAGAATAATTAAAAAAATAACAGGATAAATTAGATTAAATGTGATATCTGGTTCGTATTATTTTTGCCTGTTTCCTTTTTACTTAATTTCATTGTATGTGTAGCCTGCATCTGTGTTTCCTTAATCTTTTTTTTCTGTTAAAACCTTGTTGCTCTGAACTGACAGTCTCAGAAAGGTGCCCATTCATCACAACTCCATTCCCATGGCATGCTGGGAGTTCGGCCTGGGATCACTAGCAAAGCCAGGAGGATCTATCTATCTGACGGCCTGCAGCAGGCACAGGACTTGAGGGCTGATTGTGGGAGGCTGAAGCTAAGCTGGTGGAGGAAACCTTTGTCCTCGCAGTGTTTCTATTAAGTGGATTAATTTAAGTGAGTAAATTAAAAAATACAATAGTAAGGTCAGTGTGTCTACATAAGAGTGGTGACTGAAGTTTGTATTAACAATGTGACTGTTTACTTGAGAGTTTTTGAATAGAACTATTTGTATGTATTAATGTGCTGGCTATGGTCCACTCCGAAGGAAACTCCAGTTTCACAACTCCAAAAGGCTATCTCCAGAGCCGAGGTGAACCTGGACCACAGGAGGATTTCTGGGTTAGATAGAAGCCAGCATTCCTCAGGAAGTTGCAAAACCAGTTCCCATCTGCCAAAAGGAGTCATTACTCTTACCTCTGGCAGAAGAGACATATAAAGAGACCCATGGCACCTATCAACATATCAAAGCACATGGCCGGCCTCTAGCCTCCCTTGGTGTCACAAGTACCTGTTACACATTTCAAAGTCCATGTTATCATTTAAGCCTTTCTCACCTCCTCCCCTTCCTTAAGCTCCCTGTATCCCATGACTTTCTTCAGCTTAGCTACTCATCCTTCAGACAGCCCATTCTCCCTGCTCCAGTATTCCCACTAACCTCTCTAGTCTCTCTCTCTTGCTATTCCTCCTCCCACCTCCAGATGGCCCTGGTCATACTGTTTACTTCTTTCTCTCCCTGCTCTGGACTCTTCTAGACGTCTCTGGTCACTCTTCTCTAACCTACAATAAAAACCTTAACCACGCTATGGAGCAGTCAGTCATGTTGGTAGTGTCTTTGCTGCCCCTTCACATACATCTGGTGCCAAAACCTTCCCGTATGGCTCTTACCATGAATTCTTAACATTACTATTTCCTAATAAATATTAAATAGAGCAGAGGTTTGGGAAAGATGCCTCAGAGGTTAAGAGTAATGACTTCACTTGCAGAGAGGACCTGGGTTCAATTCCCAATACTCACACGACAGCTAACAACCATCTGTAATCCCAGTCCTAGGGGATCTGACCCTTTGTGACTTCCATGAGCCCTGCACACACAATGGTGCACACACATATGAAAGCAAACACTCACACATACACAATAAAAATAAATGAATAGATTTTAAATAAATACAAAGATAAACCAGAAAAAGAAATATAGCTTTCTTTCTCTTTGTTTATTTGTTTCTTTCTTACCTCTTCAGGCATCTGGGAATACATGACCAAGGGTCATCCAAGGAAGAGGAGATGGACTGGAGAGATGGCTCAGTGGTTAAGAGCACTGGATGCTCTTCCAGAGGTCCTGAGTTCAATTCCCAGCAACCACATGGTGGCTCACAACCATCTGTAATAGATTCTGAGGCTCCCTTCTGACCTGCAGGTTTATATGCAAATAGAGCATTCATACATAAAATAGGTAAGTAAATAAATCAAAAGAAAGAAAGAAAAAGAAAGAATAGATTCCCCACCCCCACCCCACACCGTTCTTTCTCAGCACCCAGACGTGAAGCTGTTCTGTTCTTGTGAATGACAATTCCTGGAAAGAGTTTGTGTCTGCAAGCACTGATTAAAAACTGAAGTGAGGGCCGAGATGAGCTGGGGCCGTCTGAGCTGCTTGATGAGCTCCTTGCTGTGCTGGGCTCTGGCTGCGCCTAGTCTGGAAGGCGCCATGTGTGCATCCCACGATGATTGGCGCTGTGCGCGCTACATGCATGAATTCTCAGTCAAGGACATCGACGGGTTTGCCTGGATAAGTACAGGGGTTTTTCTGCATCGTCACCAACGTACCTTGCAATGAGGCAAAACCAATGTAAACTACACTCAGCTAGTTGATCTGCGTGTCCGATATGTTGAGTGTGGTTTACGAATCCTGGCCTCCCCCTGCAACCAGTATACGAGGAAGTAATCAAGAAATCAAGGAGTTTGCAGCCGGCCACAATGTCAAGTTTACTTGGGAATAATGTAGAAATGTGCTAAAACAAACACTCTGAAGTGAGGTGGGCAAGTTGGAACACTGCATATCCAGAGGCTAACTACCTTATCTTGAGCTAGCTTTAGCTCCCGAACAGCCATCGATTGCCCACCTCTGTGCCAGAACTAATATCCTGTGACTAATAGAGAAACCCTTTTGGAATCTATTAACTTAGTAGACCACTAGCTTCTACCAACCCAAAAGCTAAGAACATCATCAGATAGCATCTGAAGCCTACAGAAGAGCTTCCCCATCGTGATAGGGATGAACCCACCAAGCATTTTAAACTAGCCTAGTGTTAGTGGTTGCATCTCCTCTAGGCTCCGCCCAACAGTTACCTAGCAACAGCCAGGTAAGAGCCTATAAAAGGACTCTCCATGTTCCCCTCCCCAGTCCTTCCTCTTTCCCCACATTTCAGGCTGGCCTTTTCCCTTCTTTGTCTCTCCTCTCTCTTCTGTTGTCCTCTGTCTTCTTTCTTCCTCTCCCTCTACTCTCTTCCCCAGATCCCCTTCTCATGTCCAAAATAAACTTTCTTTTATACTAGACCTGTCACATGGCTGATACCTGAGTGGGGGATGTCTCAGCTTGGCCCGCTGAGGCACCCCGTCCCACTGCATCACTCCACCGTTCTATAAAACATATCACCTAGAGTTATGACTTTCTCTGCTCATTAAAACTATGAAACTGATTCTGTGATAAAGCGTGGAGTTTGGAGTAAACTAAATCTGTGTTCTTGGGCCATAATCATTTGAAATGGCTCTAGAATAAATTGTCTCTAGTTCCCTTTTAAGGTGAGAGCTGTGTTTTTACAGTTGCATTCTTATACTATCTTATTATTGATGGCTCGATCAAAGTGCCACCACTTGGGATACATGCCGAGTTAGCAATCTGAGATGGCCTTTGGATGTCTCTGCCTGTCTCAGAAGACCCACGTTTCATCTTCACAGAAGGATGTTCAAGAACTTTCTGTTAGATAGTCTCAAGATTTTCTTCTTCTTCTTCTTCTTCTTCTTCTTCTTCTTCTTCTTCTTCTTCTTCTTCTTCTTCTTCTTCTTTCTTCTTCTTCTTCTTCCTCTTCTTCCTCTTCTTCTTAAGATTTATTTATTATCTACAAGTACACTGTAGCTGTCTTCAGACACATCAGAAGAGAGCATCAGATCCCATTACAGATGGTTGTGAGCCAACATGTGGTTGCTGGGAGTTGAACTCAGGACCTCTGGAAGAGCAGTCAGTGCTCCTAACCACTGAGCCATCTCCAGTCCCCCCCCCCTTTTTTTCTTCTTTTAAAGATAATTTGTGAACTTATAAAGAACAATGACCCAGTGTTAGCAGTACAGGATAAAGGGATTTTTTTTTTTTTAAAAGAGAGAATTGAGTTCATCAGCTGTAAGATTCAAATTTAAGATTCAAACCTTAGGGAAACACCAGGTGGCTGGGACTTTAATACACTGTCCAAAGAATTTAGGATAACACCCTGTTCCAGGAAATGAGCCAACCACCCTTAGCAGTTCCCTATCCACATGCCAAAGATATCTCACCTGATGAAGGTAAGTAAGTGTCAATATGCGTGTATAAAAGGTGTGTGCTTGGGGCTGGGGATTTAGCTCAGTGGTAGAGCGCTTACCTAGGAAGCGCAAGGCCCTGGGTTCGGTCCCCAGCTCCGAAAAAAAGAACCAAAAAAAAAAAAAAAAAAAAAAGGTGTGTGCTTTTGTTACTGGGGGTCGCCTCTGTCTCGATTACAGGGCCACCCCAGTGCACTGGATCATTAAACCTCTTGCTTATTGCATCGATCTCTGTCTCTGTGTCTCTGTGAGCGGGACATCCTGGACGTAGGGCTCAGGGGCTTTTCAGTCTTACGCAGCCAGTATTCTCCCAGGAAGAGAAATTTATCAATGCATTCACCTATCTGACAATGCAGCGGGTGACTCCTGGGAGGTTGTAAGGTGAGCTTATCCAGTGGGTGCCAATTTCGCAAAGCAGTACATGTTGAAGAAGAAATCTCAGAGAGGACAGTTTATAGTGTTTGTCTCAAAGTTCAAGATATAGATGCTCAAAACGGGCGAAGAGGGGAAGAAAATAAAAGAAAAAGATGTTATTTGTTTATTTACTTTTTACTTCTTGAACAAGATCCAGAGGGTTGTTACCCTAATAATGACAGCAGTGTGCCTGGCTTGACGAATTCCCCAATGGGCTTTGTTCCCAATATGAGAAACCAAAAAAGAAGTTGAACGGGGACGGTACACTTGCCTTGGGCCATCAACTGTGTTGTATGTGACAGGGGAATCTACCTGACCTCAGAGAAAACACAGGAAACAGGCTATTCCTAACACCTTCACAGATTTACTGTTGAAATTAGTCCTGAAGGAAAGGGATTAATTAGAAAAGGCAAACTGTTCTTCCAGTTTAACACAAATAACAGAATATCTGTAACTTGGAATTTACTTGCTGAGTACCTCTGGATGGAGGCCTCTGGAAAATAGCTATGTGTGCACAGCTCTGAGGGTTGTTGATACAGCACATGTAACCAGTTCACAACACCAGAGTTTAAGATATGCTGTATTACTGATTTTTTTTTCCGAAACTAAGCATCATCAGCTTTCAGCCTGGTAAGAAATCACCTTTTGGTCACCTACTTCCTTGAAACCAAGCAATAATCACAGGATAGTGTAGCCCCAGATGTTAGGTCCAAAGAGGGCCCCAAGAGTAATAGTCCCATTGAGAGTGCCCTTAATGATAGCCTGGGCCCAGCTCAGGCAGGACTCTGACCAGAAGGATCAGCTCTCCCCTCCCACCTGTTTAGTTCCTGAGCTGTTCCAACTTACCTGCCCCTTCACACTACATGTATGGCAAGCTCCTGCCATCCGCTATTGTCTCTGCTCATCCCCAACCCTTAGCCTTGGCTGTTTGAATTCCCCAAACAAATCTTTCTTTCTACCCACAAGATGATCTAGTTTGGTAGCCTCACTGTATCCATTCTTACACCAGGAAGTTTGGGGATAGCCTATCTATGCTTTGTATATAAACCGACCACATGACTGCTCCACCTTATGGTTAAGGAGGAGGTTTATATTGTAGAAACGAGAGAGAGAGAGAGAGAGAGAGAGAGAGAGAGAGAGAGAGAGAGAGAGAGAACTGTCAGAGGTATCTGGAAGAGTTCAGAGCAGAGAGGGAAAGTAGACTGAACATGGCCAGCAGACTGGATGTGACCAGGGCTATCTGAGGGAGAGGCAGGGGAGAATGTCAGAGGCTAGGGAACAGAGAAAACATCGAGGGAAGCAGGAGCAGAGTAGAGAGTAAGGGAGCCCATATCAAGAATAGCGGGGTTATAAGGAGAATGAGTAGCTGAGAGGTGGAGGGAAGTCCATGCGGGTGGGAGCTGAAGGAAGGAAGGGGAGGAGATAAGAAGGGCTAAAGTGTAACAGGTACTGAGATACTTTGTTACTGAGGTAGAGTGGAGGTCAGCATGAGCTTTGATAGCGAATAAGCCTCACAGCTAATAAGCTTCACAGGTGGCCATACATCCCTTCTGCCAGAGGCAAGGAAAATGACTGCTTTCGGTAGAGGGGAATTGGCTTTCCTCGGTTCTGAGGAATGCTGGCTTTTAGCTAAGCTGCAGAAATCCTCCTTTAGTTCAGGCTGAGCTCATCTCTGGATCTTGGACTACATTTTGGGGTTTGTGGAACTGGAGTTTCCTTTGCAGCTGACACTCTGCCCCAGGCCACAGATTGGCTTTGTTCTCTTTGTTTCTCTACTGAAGCCATCCTGCCGGAAGCGTCTTTGGAGGATTTTAAATTATGTATCACATTCTTTAACGGTCATAGGGCTTTCTGGCATATGTTATTTCATAGTGACTGAGTTGTAATTTGGGATTTAAAACAAAATCAGGTTCACATAAATCGTCATGTTGCTGTATGTAGAGTTATTTGTACCATCCCACCATTCTCCTGATTCCCAAAAGACGTGTAGAAGCCATCTAGGGCACAGGAATAGTCCATTTCTCTGCCAATTAAAGAATTTGAAAGCAGGGAGATCTTGAGGAGTCTCAGGAAGGCCTTACCAGGGAAATAAAGATCCCTTCTTTGGTTCTTAATGTCATTAATAAAAGAATTTAAGGAACAGGCACAAAGGAAAGCTTGAGAACAATTTGTCAGAATTTAACAGAAAGTGCCCACGGTGGGCGTGCTGTGACTGAGCAAGCTGTGATGTTCCAGCTTCCGGAGGGGGGGGAGGGAGGAGAACGAAGAGGAGGAGCCTCAAGAACCTCGGCTGCTTGAGATGAGTCATGGAGGCCCATCACCTGTCAGCAGCCAGCCATACCAGGAAAGGGGAGGGTTAATGGGAGAGAGGAAACCCAAAACATCAGTTAGGGTGTTTAAAACAACACTCATGCCCAGGCCACCTTCTGAAAGAAAAAAAGACAGAAGACAAGGAAGTCAGACTCTGACTCAGTTTCTGACTCAGGCCTTAGAAGCGGGGCAAACCCAGCCAAGATCATGGCGGCTAGGCTGCTGGGGATTGCACTGGGGATTGCACTGGAGATAGGAATTCTGGGAAGAAACAGTGTTTTAAGGTGAATCTGTCTCCCTAGGGGTAGTCTCTGACATCTCCCAGTGGGTTAACCCTTATAGGAAGAGACCAGGGCACATCTTTACCATTCCTTACAGCAATGCAGCCTAGCTCAGTTCTGGTCTTTTTCAACTTACTGTGAGTCTTGTTAGATGGTTTTCACTGCTAGTCGGATCTCTCTCTCTCTCTCTCTCTCTCTCTCTCTCTCTCTCTCTCTCTCTCTCTCTCTCTCTCACACACACACACACACACACACACACATACACAGAGACCTATTAATAAAGAAAAGGGGTCATAAATTTGAGAGATTAAGGGGGTACCTGGGAGAGCTTGGAGGTTGAAAAAGGGAAGGGATGGAAATAAAAATGAA
Source organism: Rattus norvegicus (assembly GCF_021556685.1). Lineage (NCBI taxonomy): Eukaryota > Metazoa > Chordata > Mammalia > Rodentia > Muridae > Rattus > Rattus norvegicus. The sequence goes on from NC_141547.1 coordinate 35,713,814, forward strand.
TATTTTTACAAAACTGTTTCTTTCACTGACACTTTGCTCCTCAGTCTGACTTTGTCTTTATTATTTCCTGTTATTAGCTTTGCATTTGTATTACTTTTTTTGCTAGATTCTTACAAGAGCTTAGATTATCAGTTTGTTATGTGACTTTTTTCTATTACATGTGCATACTGCTATAAAATTGTCCTTTGCTACCATTTATTTGTGGGAATGCTGTAGTTTGCTTTTTGCTTTCTCTTGAGATCTCTTTGATCTTTGGCTTATTTACAAGTACATTATTTAGTTCCAAATATTGCTTGGAGATATTTCCATTATTAATTTAATTAATTAATTAATTAATTAATTAAGACAGGATTGTCCTATGTAGCCATGGTTGGCCTGGAATTTAATATATAGACCAGGTTTCCCTTAAACTGGGTTCTACCTGCCTCTGCCTCTGGAGTGCTGTGTGGGACTAAATGCATACACCCCCATATTCAGCTTGCTCATTAATTTTTGTTATTGTATTATATATTTGGGTTTGAAGTTGTTTTTTTTTTTTTTTGAATGATCAGAAAAGACAACATGATTCCAGTTTTGTGCAGTTTTGTGGTGGTTCGATTTTTGACCTAGTTGTAGTTTGACGTGGTACAGTTTGTGGTGACCCAGTTATGGTCTATCTTGATGCAGTTCGTGTCGGTGACCCAGCTCTGCTCTGTCTTGTTATATGATTCATAGACACTTGAAGAACATGTATGTTTTGCTGTGTTCTGATTCCGGGAGATTAGTTACAGATGCTTGTGGGCCACCCCATGAGAGCAGCCAGGTCTCTTAACTGCTGAGCTAGCTCTTTGTATAGTTTTTGAAGAGCCACTTCAGTCTTTGCATTATTTTTCCAACTTTTATTGGTGTCAGTTTTTTTTTCTTTAGTTGAGGAAATACGGATGTTTTAGCCCCTTTACTCTTTCTTACCCATCCAGGTAAGCTCCCGTGGACCCATTCCCAGCATATTACAATGTTTATCTCAGTCTGCCATTACAGGTTAGAAAGAACAGGAGAGAATTAAGGAGTTGTGTGGGTCTCCCTTCTCCTCGGGGGTCCTTGGCCACTGGCCCACCAGGGTAGAGGATGGGTGGGCAGGATTCTGATGGCCTAGGTGACAGAAGGACTTCCGGAGGCGGCTTCAGTGAGAAAGCTCTACTTACTGCTCGGAGGGTAGGGTATACAAGGTTTTTTTAGGTTGTGGGTGGGAAGATTGATTGGTCCTAATGTAGTACCTAATTATCATAGGTTGGGAAGAGCTGAGCAGGACTTACATGCTCAATCATATAACACTTGCAGGAAGCTCTATACAGGGTCATCCTCCAGATAAGGTCTGGCACCTCTGCTCAGAGACGTCTCCAGATAAGGTCAGTGGAGAAGGGGAAGCCCTGCCGGAAAGGAAGTCCTCCATCTTGCTGAGAGCTCCAAGAGCTATTAGGAGACAGATGGTGAACTGCGACCTTTAATAGCAGGGTCTTCTGACAGAGCTGCCTGTGTTTTTGCTGCCTGTATTTGTTTTTCTTTCCTAATATTCCAGGATTCCTTCCTTGATCTATTCTTTTCTATTTTTAGGTTTTCCTTTTGACTTTCTTTCAGAGTAGATCAGCTAATGATAAATGTCTTTTGTTTTGTTTAACACAGAGTTTCTCTGTGTAGTCCTGGCTATCCTGGAACTCACTCTGTAGACCAGGCTGGCCTTGAACTCAGAGATCCACCTGCCTCTGCCTCTCAGTGGTGGGATTTAAGGTGTGCACTGCACTGCCCAGCAAAGATTTGTGTTCTTAATTTTCTTTTATCTGGGAATACTTTGCATCGTTTTTCATGTTTTGAAGGACATTTTGGCTATTTGTAGAAATCTGGACCGACTGACCCTTTCTTTCAGCTCTCCCACTCCCCTCTGCCAGACTTCCCATGAAAAATCAGGTGTCACTAGAGCTGTTTTCTCGTCTAAGGTCAGTGTTGTGCTTCTCTGCTTTCAAGAGAGCCGTGAAGCTCTGCTGTAGTGTGTCTTAGTGCGAGCTTTGCTTGTATCTACCCAGCTTGAGGTTTGTTCAACTTCCTACCCGGCAGCCGCGCCTCATTTGCCAAATGTGGAAAGTTTCGGCCATTATTTCTTTGAACGTTGTGTCAGCTCTGTCCTCTTCCTCCTCTGAAATTCTGATGTTGTAAATGGTAAATTGTCTGTTGAAGCCTGATAGGGCTATTAATGACTTTCCTCCCTCCCCCCTCCCTCCCTCCTTCCCCCTTCCCTCCCTCCTTCCCCTTTCCCTCCCTCCTTCCCCCTCCCTCCTTCCTTCCTTCCTTCTTTCCCTCCCTCCCTCTCCTTCCTTCCTCCCTCCCTTCCCTCCTCCTTCCCTCCCTCCCATCCTTCCTTCCTTCCACCCACGCACTATCACTACTGTTCAGACTAGGTTATTACTAGAATAAGCAGCTCACTGATTCTCCTTTCAGCCCGTCCATCGCTGTAGCGCGTTCATGGAGTTCCACTGAGTGTTCTTGCATCATTAGCGCAAACATTTTCACTTACGGCCTTCCCCTTCCTCTTCTGCATCTTCTACTGCTTTACTGGACTTCTGTTTTCTTTTCTTCTTCCTCCTTTCCTCTTTTCCTCCATCCCTCCTCCTCTTCCTGCTTTTCTTAGGCTATTTGCCACAAGTGTGTGTGTAATTGCACTTCGAAGCAGTTTGGTGGTGACTGATTTAAAGTCCTTGCCAGACCGTCCTAATGCCCTTGCTTGCATCTGAGTGTTGGGGTCTATAGATGGTCTTTTCCTTTAGTTCTAGCTTTCCCAGTTTTTTATACAGTGAGCTAGTTACTTTCACACAATCATTTGGGTTTCTTACCTGGATTCTGCGTTGATATAGACCTTTTATTTGAGCACTTCACTGAGACTGCCTTGTCACAGGAAAGAGAGGTACACAGCTTGTTTTTACTGTGTACGCCAGGTGGGATTAAGAGCCCAGGTTTCCCACTCTGTCTTTATTTAAAAGGGGTTGAGGCACTTGAGAGCTGAGGCAGGAGGATTAAAATTCATAGCTAGCCTTCTCAAAGTGAAAATGAATAAAGATGACAAGTCTTGAGGAACACTGGCATGTACAGATGACTTCATCATGAGCCCAAGAACATTCACACACCCTGTAGGTTCTCTAGTCTACATGGAAAGCTAGAAGGAGCAGGGGTTCTGACCCAGCAGCCTGATATGGAGTGTGTGTGTGTGTGTGTGTGTGTGTGTGTGTGTGTGTGTGTGTGTTTGTGTGTGTGTGTGTGTCCATAGAGATGAAGAAAATAAAGGCATAAGATTTGGACATGGTGTCAATCTGGACATCTAGAGTGATTTTTTTATTTTTTGAAACAGGGACTTATATATCCTAGGCTGGCTTTAAATTCTCTAGAAGTCAAGGGTGACCTTAAACTTCTGGTCCTCCAGCCTCCTCCTCCAAGTGTTGGAGTTATAAGCATGTGCCTCTGAGTTTATGCAGTGCCGAGAACTGACACTAAGGCTTTGTACATGCTAACAAGCACTCTTCTAACTGAGCTGTATATTCTCAGCCTGTACAGTTATCTTTTTACTACTCAGCTTATCTATCTATCCATCTATTTGTCATCTATATATCATCTATATTTATCTATGTATGTATGTATCTGTAGGTTGATGTCTATATGCAGGTGAAGGTTGGCACAAGTTAGGTCAAGACCCATGATTGAACAGTAAAAAGTAAGGCAGGGACAAAGTTTCTGTAAGGCAGGAGAGAAGGGGAAAGGAAGGAGAATCAAGACAGAGACAGAGAAGGACGACTCAGGTCCGGGTGGCCTTAAATGGCCCTATATAGTCATGTATATTTCTTTCTTTCTTTTTTTTTTTGGAGCTGAGGACCGAACCTAGGGCCTTGCGCTTTCTAGGCAAGCACTCTACCCCTGAGCTAAATCCCCAACCCCATGTATATTTCTTTTTTTTTTTCCTTTTTTCTTTTTTTCGGAGCTGGGGACCGAACCCAGGGCCTTGCGCTTGCTAGGCAAGCGCTCTACCACTGAGCTAAATCCCCAACCCCCTCCCCCCATGTATATTTTTTAAGGGATGGATTTCTATAGATCAATTTATCTTATCTAGGTGAGCGGTTTATTTCTTTATTATTTAGTAATAAGTTTATTGTGTGAGTGTATTGAGGATTGAGAATTTAACATAGAAATCTGATTGATAAATTGTAGCTTATTGAATCATGATTTCACTGGGTAGTTGGGAGTTTATCCTTTAACTAACAGGGGGCAGTTTTTGGGAATGTGGACAGAGTCTGTAGCAGGAAGCCTCAGTAGGCCAGCCCCATGCTGGACTTCTAGAGCCCTGATTTTATCCAGTAGCTGGAACCAGAGAGTTAGTAGAGAGCTGCTGGGAGAGATATTAACCAGAGATAAATTATGGTTAGTTCCATATGGCCCTCCGGTGCTGGAACTAACTCTAGAGACCAGCATGGCAAGGTGACATACTGGAACAGCTCCTGGACTGCCTGGGTCTGGAAGTACGTGGGGGCAGTGTGGAGCTGCTGAGATAAAAGTACCCCACAGTGCCATGTGGCCCAAAGGTGCCAGCACTAGGGTGAGGTAAAAGATTACCCATTTTTTTACTATTTACTGCAACATGTATCTATGTATCTATCTGTCATCTATCTATGTATCTATCATCTATCATCTATGTGTCTATTATGTATCTATTATGTATCTATCTATGTATCCATGTATGTATGTATGTATGTATGTATCTATCTATCTATCTATGTATCCATGTATGTATGTATGTATGTATGTATGTATGTATCTATCTATCTATCTATCTATCTATCTATCATCTCTCTGTACTGGAGATTGAACCCAGCATCTTGTACATGCTAGGTTAATGTTCTATCATTGAGCTACATCTTCATTCTATAAAAGAAATGCATTTATTTACGTGTGGTGTCTATGTGTGGGCACACGTATGCCATGATGTTTGTGGAGGTCAGTTACCTCCTCCTCCCTAGGGATTCTGGGTGTGGAACTCAGGTCACCTGTGAGCCTTGGAAACAAGTGTCTTTACTCACCAGCTCACCAGTCCCTCCAGTCCTTATTTCCTGAGACACAGCTCACTAGGTAGCTCAGGCTGGCCTGAAACTCATGATTCTCCTGATTCACCTCCCAAGTGATGGGGTGGGTTATAGGACATGCTACCATACCCAGTTATATGATGCTTTCGTACACATAGATTGTTCATGGAACTTTTTTCTTTTGAATTATTTAGCAGTTATTATATTTTAAAAATAATTTTAAAGGTGTGTAGCTCTACACCCTGCAAATTTTTATTTTGTTTGTACTGGAGTTTTATCTGGATGAATGCCTGTGTGCCACATGCAACTAATACTTCCAGAGGCCAAGAGAGGGCATCAGACCTTCTGGAACGGAAGTTACAATGGGTTGTAAGCTACATAAGGGTGCTGAGAATCAAACCTGAGTCCTCTTAAAGACATCTAGTGCCCTTAATGGCTTAGCCATTTCTCCAGCTTCGCAGCTGTTCTTGGTAGCACAATTAATAACTTTGTGTTTAACATTCAACATTTTTCCTTCCTTCTATGTATTGAGTTCCAAAGAAGTAGTTACTTTTGATACACATTGTAAAGAGGCAGACATGTCACATAATTGCAATGAGGTCCTCTTCACATAGGCAGAGATAATCTGTACAAGACTGAGACCATCTCCATTACTGTCATCATTGTTATCATTCCTTCACTCAGTGAACACATGGTCAGGTGGTGGGCAGATTTCTTGGATAGGTGAAAGGTCACAATAGGGAGGCAGAGACTTCCAAACAGAAATATAAGACACTCCAAACACGACTTTATCTACAAACTTTTCAGACAGATTCTGTATGTTTCTTATGTACCATGTGGAATTTACATGTGAGTTAAAAAGGGGTAATTTCTTCTTTCATGAAGCAGAAATTATGTCAATCTATTATTTAGCACTTAAATATATACAATTTTATAGATGTCATGGCAATACCCAACAAGAAGACAGAGCATGGGCTCCAAGAAATGCCCATCTTCTACTCAACTTTATTAACATTAAGGAGGTATCAATGGTGACTGTCCTTTGAGTTTGGACGCAATGGGAGAGATCCTAGATCCATAACCATATATATCCCTTCTTTTGTTTGAGTTACAGGAGCCCAATCTTTGTATTCTGTTTCATGTGAGAAATAAGAAAGTAATAAATAATAATTATATATGTACACACAGATATGTGTATTGTATATGCACTGTGTTTAAGTGCATATGTCTATGTGTATAAATAGATACATGTGTGATATAGGTATTGTGTTTAAGTGTATACATGTATATGTGTATACACACAAGCACTTGTGTGGTATATGTGTTGTATTTAAGCATATATGTGCCACTCTATGCATGATGTCATAAGACAACTTCAGGTTTCAGTCTTTGCTTTTCACCTTGAGACAGTGTCTCATTGTGTGTGCACAATTGTATATCAGTTGGCTCTTGAGTTTCTCCAGATTTCCCTGTCTCCGACTCCCATTTTGTCACAAGAATGCTGGGATTACAGATGCCAGTGTAACTGTCTAGCTTATATGTGGGACCTGACCCAGGTCATCGAGCTTACACCAAGCACATTCTGAGTTGTTTTCACACTTTCCCGTTGGTGGAGTTAAAGATCTCTGCTGCTCCCGTCTCCTTCTCCCTTTTCATCAATACTCTGCTATGGCATATGGTGGCAGCACCTTTTTGAGCTGTTTGATTGACAGCAGAATGCATGCTTTCTGCAGAAAACCATTCCAATTATTGTTAAGCTATTTGGATCCAGGAGTCTTGCTGACAGGCGTGTCCTCTCTTGTTTTCCTTGGAATTAAAGGAGAACAATAGAATAATTTCCGTCTTAAGTTTAAGCTTTACGAAGGAGGCATCAGGAGGTCTTTCATTTAAGTTTTATAACCACCAAAAGCCTCATTTCCATTTAGTTGAGAATATGAGGTTCAAAGGTCACCGAGGGGCAGCAGCCCATGTGGCAGGAAAGCAGTTGTAAGCATCACAGTATCGGGTCCTCTAGAGTGGTGTCAATATGATAAGCTTCTGAGTACACACACACACACACACACACACACACACACACACACACACACACACAATCACTGCAGTACCGTAGCCATAACTTGCTCTCTGCACACACACATGCGCCTCTACTCTTTCATATACAGTTTCACAGATCCAAGTCTCCGATCTCCAAGGACATCACTCTGCATGGCAGGAAAAAATAGCCCTTGAAGGGAATGAGAGGCAAGAGAGGAAAGGGAAGGTTCCCTCGGAGCTTGGCTCATTACCCTGAAGGCCTTCTCTGGAGGAGAGGAATTAGAGTCACAGATCATTGGTTCAGTTCTGTGTCCTCCTCCCATTCCCTGCCCCTTCCTAATTATATGACTTTAGGCAAGTCCTTTAAACTGCCCTTTGTTCTTTCCCTGCCAAATGGAATCTTGTCAGATGACTTCTCCAGTCATTAGGATGATCCCAGGAGAAATGGCACAGGGAGGCAGTGCTTTTAAGTCCTAATCGGGAGTTAGGTAGGAGTCTTACTGCACACGCGATTCTGAGTTTCATCTTCAGGTTGGCTGTCTGATTCGCTGTTCAGGACTCAGCTCCACACATTCTTCTTTTGAGAAGTCCTCTTTCCTCATCGCTCTCTCTCTCTCATTAAAGCTATTTGTTTCAGTCAAGACGTTTCTCACCTGTGAAATGGTTTCTTTGCGTACTGGTATATCGTTGTTCTCCCTATGTAAAGGCTCCATTGTAGAGGTCAGAGGTTAAGTGTCTTTCTCAATTGCTCCCTACCATAGTATTTGAGATAGTCTCTCCTAGAACCTGGAGCTGGCCTGTTGGGGTACACTGGCTGGCCAGCAAATGTCCAGCTATGTTTTTGTTTCTGCCTCCAGCTCTGGAGTCCAGGTAGGAAACAACTTTCTATCTGTCTGTCTTCCTTTCTTTCTTTCTTCCTTCCTTTCTTTCTTTCTTTCTTTCTTTCTTTCTTTCTTTCTTTCTTCCATTTTTTTAAAAATATGGGTTCCACCTAATCAATCTGCACTTTCGTAGTGAACATTTTACAAATTAATTTCTCCATCCCAAAGGCTTTTGGGGGACAGAGCTCAGTCTTTTATTTCCAGGGACTATACATGAACAATACAGTCCCATCCTGTGTCTCTCTTCCTCTGAGAGGTCCTCATATCCCTGCCGTGGCTGGCCTAGAACCACTTATGTAGACCAGGCTGACCATAAATGGAGAGATGCCTCAGTGGTTAAGAGCACTGACTGCTCTTCCAAAGGTCCTGAGTTCAATTTCCAGCAACCACATGGTGGCTCACAACCATCTGTAAATGAGATCTGATGCCCTCTTCTGGTGTAACTGAAGACAGTGACAGTGTACTCATACATAAAATAAATAGATCTTTTAAAAAGTGCATAGGAATGGGCTTGACTTTGACTCTCAACTGTTGGAATTAAATATGTGGGTCGCCATGCTTGTCTGAGAGTACAGGATGGGTAATAGTGACTAAAAGTCACAACTACCATCAAAGACAACTTAGACTTGAAGGTAGGGATCAAACCAGGGCCTTGTGCATGTTAAGCAAATATCGTATCACTACAGCCCCAGTCTTTCAAGGCCAGCTTCTCAGGTAGCTAGCTAGCTAGATGACAATAGGTGCGTTCTTTCCCTGTGTCTAAGAACTTCACGGGATTTAAAGTCAGTAACTTCAAGATTGTTTTCATTACTAGTGTATCAACACTAATAATATAAGTGACCCTACGCTAGGCTCTGATGCTTCAGGCCTGTCAGTCAAATGACCCGTTCTTTTATCACCGCAAGGCACATCATCATCCGGTTTGCCCGCGGGGGGCGGGGGTGGGGGCCAAGCGGAAGTGGAGGTCGGTTCCCTGTTCCCACAGGGCTCTCAGCCACCCACAGGTGTCACTGCTACCGGCTCTCCGAGCCGGAGACGAAAGAGCATTTCTCTGGACGGTTCTCTTAGGATGGGAAGTCCGGACTTAGAGAGACCCCACGCCGCGTCTGTGTGGATAACAGGCGCTCTCTGGAACTTCGGCGGCAGGACGGCGAGCTCGGGCACCAGTCTTTGACTTTGAAATCGCGGAAGGAAGGTGGGAACTGGCGGCTGTGGGCAGCGGAGGGCAGGGGCGGTGCGGTGAGGGGGCGGGGCCAGGGAGGAGCTAGGCAGTGGGCGTGACGATGGGCTTGGTCAGCGCTTGCCAAGCTCCAGGCTCCGCAGTTTGGCCCGCGCTGTCTCCTGTCCTGTGTCAGCACGCGCTCGGTCAAGGTAAGAACCCAGGGACTCTCGGCCAGGAGGATCAGAGGGGTGCGCGCTCACGGAGGTGGCCTCCACCTGCCGGAGATTGATCTTAGTGGGATTAGGCAGGATTTTTCTACCCTTCACATGGAGGTGGGAGCGTCAGGTCAGAGGCCCGTCCCCCTTGGGCCAGGAAGAGGGGACAGGTGCGCTCCCCTGATGGCCGCGCCTTCCCTGGTGGCTGCAGATCTGAGCCCTTTTGGACTTGGGATCTAAGCCGAGAGCACTTTCGCCTGAGTTCCCTTCCCAGTCGAGCGGCAGGGAGGCCTTTCTCCTCTCTGCCTGTGCCGCGGTAAAATTAGAATCCAGGAAGATGGTCCACAGTTGCTTGTGCGCCGAGCAGGTGCACTTATTTCTTTAGTTATTTTTCCCTTCTGGAAAGTGGTATCTGGATCTTGATAAACAGGGGTTTGAAGAATCAATGTGGGAAAAACTAAGTGGACCTTGTCCCAAGAAGGTGCAATTTTCCCTGGATTATACATTTCTTAACTTTTTTCCTGTCGTTGGCGAATGACTGATATGTTTCTGTGTACCAGGTCCCACCTCGGGTTGATCTTTGGAAACTGGACTATTTGATTTAGAAGAGTTGATCTCAGTGTTAGATTGGGACGACAGGGTGGCTGGCTTAGTTAAGTGGGTTTGAAGCCTGTCCAGAATAGTATGCTTTAAGCAGATGCCTTACATTTTTCCAGTGAGTGGCCATTTTCCTCTTAGGAAACTCTGACAACCTATTCCCGTCTAGATTATTCTCTTTTACAGAGTCGGGGAGTGTTAGGAGGAAGCATCAACTTATCAGCAAGTCTCCTAAGTAAGATCCGGGGTTTAATAGTTGAGTGAACAACACTGGTAGCTCTGTGGTCTGCAAGACTCAAAATAAGGAACTGCTTGATATTTACTGGGGGGTGGGGGGGTTGGGGGTTGGGGAGCTGTGGCTTACACGTTTGTTCAGTTATATTTTCATTGTTTAAGAAAGGCTTATCTTTTCGCCGTACACTTATTAATCTGGTCACTATTCCTATCCTTGTCATCGCTGGGTGCTTTCTGTAGAGTGCCTATGTTAATCACCCTCATTCTTCCCACAAGGGTGTGTGCCTTTGGCTTTGTGGAACTGTGTGGGACAATTATTGTAAACACACACAAATCAATGCTGAGCTCTAGCTGGCAATACCTTTGCCCTACATGGATCTGTGGCCTAGAATTTTTCTCTTTTTCTTTCTTTCTTTCTTTTTTTTTTAAGAAGAGCTTTTAAAGATTTATTTATTTATTTTGTATTTGAGTACACTGTAGCTGTCCTCAGACACACCAGAAGAGGGCATCGGATCTCATTATAGATGGTTGTGAACCACCATGTGGTTGCTGGGATTTGAACTCAGGACCTCTGGAAGAGCAGTCAGTGAACTTAACCACTGAGCCATCTCTCCAGCCCTCTTTTTTTTTTTTTAAAGGATTGTTTATTATACTTTATGTATGAGTACACTGTAGCTGCGTTCAGACACACCAGAAGAGAGCATCAGATCCCATTACAGAGGGTTGTGAGCCACCATGTGGTTGCTGGGAATTGAACTCAGGACCTCTGGAAGAGCCGTTTCTCCATTCCCTTTCCTCTCTTCCTAAACAGTAAAGCATCTAGGGTATGAATGCATGGTTTAGCATTGCCAGGGTTTCCTTGCTTTCCTTACATCAAGGTGGTCTTGTTTACAAAGCAGGGCAGAGGCTACATTTTATCAAACCTGTGACGCTCAGTGGATGGTAACGTCCCTCCCAACAGCTGATCCGGAAAGGAGGATGGAGAGACTGGATAATTACTGGCCCATTTGTATTCTTGAAGAATGCCTGGCCTCCTTGCCTTCCCCCAGGCACCCAGGGCCTCTAACCACACCTCTGCCTACAGGTTCTCCAGGCTGGCCTGGTTGGTGCCTCTCTTCCTAGCCCTGCACCCGTTCTACTAGATTTTGGCATTTGCTTCACCCCTCCCCGGGTCTCCACTCCCATCTGAGGAAGATGACTTGTTGTCTACAGATCATTAAGGGCATTGATAACTCCGCTTGCTCATGGCTCCTCTGCCGATTCCCAGTGTCTGTGGACATTGTCCCTGCTCAGAGCCCTTACGAAGCTCTCACCTTGTCCAGTGAACAGCGGGTGATGCAGAGCCTTTGAAGTTGAATTCATAGCGAGAGTTTTGGGAGGCAGCCATTTTGTTCGGATTAAGGTCCTAAGTGGGGCGTCCAAGTCCGTAAGAAGGGAATGAAGTTAACTTCCGATCACGGGCAGCGGGAAAATGATCTTACTCCGTGTAATTATGCTACTAGAAGAGATTTGTTGGTAAAAAACAGACACCTAGAGAAGAGGGTGTAGAAGTTTTCTGTACCTCCACACCAGTCTCCTCCTAGGCCTGCCTTTTAATCCATGCCTGGGTCAGCCAGTCCTTCCTTGGGTCGGATTATAACTATTAATTTCTTCTGCACATTAGACCGCTCGGAGCTCAGGTGACCCAAGCTACCATGAAACAGAGGTTGAAAATTACATTTCCAGTTTAAAGGGGGAAAAAAAAAAAGGAAGGAAGGAATTAAAACAGCAACAACAGCAGCAGCAACCAAAACCCCACAAACAGGGTGCTACTGGGGAAACAGAAGGAGCAAACAATTGTAAACATATGCAGGCACAGAATTTTGAGCTCAGAAATGGCTAGATCAAGATAAGCCACAATATTTATGGCAAGGTCAATATTCACAGCTAAGCTAAGCACAATTTTGTGTTCCTGGAATTAATAATTGTTTGACACGCCTCTCTCTCTCTCTCTGTGTATATATATATATATACTTCTCATTAATTTAATCTGTGACTCTTGAGCGATTTTCCAAGCCTTTTCTTAAAGGAGTCAGGTTTTCGGTTTCCTTTATTTGCCCCAGGAAGCTGAACCTGACCCTCTTGGTTTGCCGTACTCTTGGAGAGGTGGGCTTTTATTTATGGCATGCAACTGTCACCCAGAGGCTGCTCTGTCAATCCCCGCCATCTCTTTCCTGTGTTCGATCTCCTGGTATTCACGTAGCTTCCTCTATTTCGGTGGTCTCCTCGAAGCTTCCTGGACAGGGATGCACGGGATGTCAGTCTCCCTAAGACCAAGAATAACTGAAGTTATCTATTTTCCCCTCAAAATTTGTAGATGGGCTGAGTGTGGAATCCTAGGATAGAAATTCCAAAGGCATTGTTTCAGTATCTTCCAGGTTATGAACTTTGGGCTTCTTAATCTCTGCGTGCAGCTGGTGTGGAGCCCGCATCCCTTCTGTGAGCTTATGAGCTATTCTCTTCGTTCCCACAACCTCTAAGGTTCCTGACGCTGTGCGCTGCTGTTTCTTGGTTCTTCTCAGTGTGCGGGGCTTTGGCATGTTTACACCTTTTAGTTCAGGGTAATTTTCTTGAGTTACTTCATTGGTGTTTTTGTCCTATTTTTTCTGTAACGTTTCTTTAAGGAATTTGTTGTCTAGATGTTAGGTATTTTGGATCAATCCTCTCATTTTGTGCCTTTCATAATTTCTGTCTTGCTATTTCCCAAGTCTTTTAGGAAGGTTTTTCTCAATATTAGTAGTACCCAAGTTTAACATTGGGGTTTTCCCGATGTCTTTAGCATTATTATTATTATTATTATTATTATTATTATTATTATTATTATTATTATTATTGGTATTGTTACTGAGACAGGTTCTTGCTGTGCAGTTCATGCCAGCCTAGAGTTCACTGTGTAGCTTAGGCTGCCTTACAGGACTCTTTCCTTCTGCTTCAACTTCACCCGTGCTGGGGTCACAGGTGTGTCACCATATCTGGTTCTAACCATGTTTTTAGCATTTTTAATTTAAAAGTGCTCTGTCTCTTTTGTTCTCTAAGTACATACATATGCATATTTTTTTGTGTATGTATATTATGTGTGTGTGGTTTCGTGTGTATGTACTTCTTGTTTTTTTATCTTTTGGTTCCAGGGTCTTATCTCTCTGGGGAAACTACTGGGTTTTTTTGGCTAGAAGTGCGCGTCCTCCCCCTGCCCCCACCTGGGTGTGGAGAAGGGCAGTGTGTTGGAAGTGTTCCTTCTGGCCTGGCTACCTGCTCTAATTTGGGGGTTGGGGGGCAGTTCATAAGCTGAAGATGTGGATGGACTTGTTGACCTTCGCTTCATCTTCGGCTGATCCAGCCAAGTGATCTCTGATATCATTGCTGATCTGGTGAGAGTGATCAGAGAGGGCTGAAGAAGTGCCTGACCACTGGTCATCTATAGGCTGGTCGGCACAGAGGCTCAGAACCCTTTCATGCTGTTTGTCCAAGCTTGACTGGAAGGAAGAAGTTCAGGGCAGTCACTTAACTTCTTCAAGTGGCTGAAAGGATGTTGGAAGGTCCCCTGACTTTTCTCTTGTAGCGTTTGTTGGGGAGTGAACCCAGAGCCTTGAACACATTAGATACTCTCTGCCTCATCCTCACTGAATCCAGCTTTCTAAAGAGACCTAGTTAATCCCCTCGCTTTGTAGCTCTGTCCTCTAAGAACATCTCATCGTTGTCTTCACACCCACAACTGCATCTAGTGTTAGCTCCTCTTCTCTCTGTCTTTGCTGATCAAAGGAAAATAAATACTATGTCATTTCGTTTCCTGGGATTTCAGCTGGAGAAGACTGTGGACACTTTTGCTCCTCCTGCCTTTAGTGTAGGAATGTAGACTCCCACAGCAGCCTCTACCCAGGCTCCAGTGGCAAGGTCTGGGTGATGTGCTTTCAGTCTCTCTGCTTGTACCACAGTACATGTTTTCTAACCAACCTGGTCCAGAGAGTCTCACTGGTCCAGCCTCGGAATGCCTTCAGTTCTCCCTAGTCCACCACTAATTGAGCAGAGTTGTTGCAGGAAGCCAAGTCTGTGTATAAACCTGTAGGCAGCTTAAGGGTGTTTGGGTCGTGGTCCTATTTCTCCACTCCAGGTTGTCTTTGAAGACTGTCACTTGGGCCACTATATGTCTTACCTACCAGTAAAGCTCAGCTTCTCCATGTGTCTAACATCTCAATTTGAAGGATGGTTGTTGGTGGCTATGTGGCCTCAGGAACAAACACCATTTCTCTGGAGGCCAGCTGCCTTCCCAGAATCCTTACTTCCTGCTCTCAAGTGTGTGCCCTTCTTGGAATGTGTACCAAGTTCCTGTTTCTGGCTGGCTGAACAGGGATACTGACTTACCCTGCCCATAGCAACTTTCCCGGCCCAGTTTACCAGCTGAGTCACTGTGCCTAAGTCTCCTTTCTTGAATCATGACCTCCAGCATTTTCTTCCAAGAGCCTCATGGCATCAGCGTTCTCCGTAGTGACACACAGAGGAATGCCCCCAGGCATCAGCCTCCACGAAGCAGGAAGAGCATTCTTCCCTGTCATTTCACATGCAGGCTGGGCGGAGCTCTGTACTCTTAGGTGGCAGGTGCACGTATGGCCAAGGGAAGAGGAGGCACGATAGCAGTGGGCATGGCTGCAAACTAGCTAGTGCTGAGGAGACTGGGGTGGCAGAGAGAAAAGGACAGATATTAGCAAAGAGCCATGTTACTGTTCCGGAGTGGGTGCCTACATGAATGAGTGCTTGGCTGAGAGAAGCCTATACACACATTGGTCTATCCACCACCACCACCATCATTATCATCATCACCACCACCACCACCACCACCATCATCATCATCATCATCATCATCACCACCACCACCATCATCATCATCATCATCATCACTTTATCATCATGATTGGCCTCTGTATGTAGTCCAAGTTGGTCTTGAACTTGTGATTCTTTTTTTTTTTTAAAGATTTATTTATTTATTATATATGAGTACACCATAGCTGTCTTCAGACACACCAGAAGAGCACATCAGATCCCATTACAGATGGTTGTGAGCCACCATGTGGTTGCTGGGAATTGAACTCAGGACCTCTGGAAGAGCAGTCAGTGCTCTTGACCACTGAGCCATCGCTCCAGCCCCTGAACTTATGATTCTTTTATTTTAACTTAGGAACACTGTTGAAATTATAGGTGTCTACAGGTGAATTTCACCATGTCTACTGGGCCTTTTTCCCAAAGGGAATGTATATGTGCGTATTATCTATGTGTCTTAACATCTGTACGTCTGTCCACCAAACTGTCACCTATTTTTTGTTTTGTTTTGCGACAGGGTCTCTCTTTGTAGCCCTGGTTATCCTGGAACTCACTATGTAGAGTAGGCTGGCCTCGAACTCATGGAGCTCCTTCTGCCTCTGTCTCTCAAGCGCTGGGATTTGCATCATAACACCAAACTTCTTTTTTCCCCCCAGAGAGAGCCATGGCTTTCCTAAGCACACACTGGGCTGGAACTCACCCAGTGTAGCTGAGGTTACCTCATACACAACTGAGTCGCATGCCTGAGACTGAAGCCGTCAACGCTCCGTTTGCACATGTATTGTTTTCTTCTCAAGCTTGTGCAGTTCACAGGAACTGGTTTGGGTTTCTCAGCTAGATCTTATGCACTCTTCTCGAGGAAGCTCAGTACTAAAACCCTCAGACGACTTTTCCCAGACAACTGTAGACACTTTGCAGTTAAGAGAGATTTTGTCACAGTTAACTATGCTGTCCAGTGTGGAAGTTTGCTATACCCCTGACTTCGGTTTTGCTTTGGCCGTATAGACGGAATATTTGCCTTCTTCCCGGTGTGTTGTTTCTCATATTAGTTAGAAATATTCTTCATGGAAATGCACTGTTATTGTTTATATTTCCCATGTATGCTTTTCCTTAGCGTAGTGTCAGACGTTGCCTTGGCCTCTGTGGTAAAGCCAACAACTCGAGAGGGAGGGAAGTACGTGTGCATAGATGGTTTATGGTGAAGGAGGGAGACCTTTGATTTCATGTATGCATTTTCCTCTGATAACTAGATTCTTCCCTCCCGAGGTTAAATGCCTTTGACATGCTTAGCTACTGAGTATCACAGTCGCAGGCCTGAGATCCCCGTTCACTGTGTAAGGTGCAGGCTCCTGTTAGATGTCTCACTCCCTTCTAACCCAACTGGGTGGTCAGCGGCTTTACCTCTTCCCCTTTATCCTTCGCTGACTTCTAACCAGGAGTCTGGTACTGTTTCCTTAGAGAGCCCATGCTTCCTCATGTGGTCTCCAGTATTAGGTTTCAGACACGACCTGTGACATTTCCACATGGGCAGAACCAAAATTGGATTGGATCTTTCATTTCGTTTCTATCATTCCCACACAGAAACGATTTCTTTTTTTTTTTTTTTTTTTTTTGGTTCTTTTTTTTCGGAGCTGGGGACCGAACCCAGGGCCTTGCGCTTCCTAGGTAAGCGCTCTACCACTGAGCTAAATCCCCAGCCCCCAGAAACGATTTCTATAGGTACTGTGCTTTCTTTTCCCCTTTGGGGATCATTTTTCATAGCACCACGCTGGAGATGAAGTGCTTCTAATTTCTACTAACCGAGGAGCACACTCATAACCAGGAAGAGAGGCTCACGAGATGTTTACCCTCACATTAGCCTTCCCTTTTCCTCCCTTTGGCTCTCTGGGGTTGACAGCCCCACCTGTGTGTAGGTAGACTAGGTTTAGCCAGATTGCTTGAGGCCATGTAGGCAGTTGTTGGGTTGCAGGCCAGGTCAGAAGAAGCTGGCAGAGCTGCGCCTGGTGGCTGTGCACACCTTTAATCCCAGAGTTTAGGAGGCAGAGTTAAGAGGATCTCTGAGCGTTGGGGCCAACCTGGTCTACATAAGGAGTTCTAGGATAGTTCGGCCTACCTGGTGAGACACTGACTCAAAAAAAGAGAGAGGTTGGAGGGAGGGAGGAGCAGTAGCAGGTGACAGGTCCATGCTGTCTCTGGACTAGGTCTTCTTGGGCATACAGTTTGTTTAGACTTTTGGTGGTCGCCAAGGGTCCTTAACAAAAGCTGGAGAGGTTTCGATGGTAACTTTGTAACTCTCTTTGCCCTCTGCACTCTACCAATCTTCCTGTGAAGGCACCTGAGGTACTTGGCAAACTACAGGCTTCCCATCCGTTCCCCTATTCCTCCACTGGGCAACTAAATCCTGCTCAGTAATGCTTGCAGCCCACCAGGGGCAGCAGAGATGTTTACCATAAGGAGCTAGGGTGGAGTGAATGCTTGCTTAGATCTTTCTTCCCCAGACATCTTCCCTGCTATCTTGTTCCCATGTTTAAAGCCTCGACTGCGTTTCTAAGTCAACTATTAACTGGAATTGTGTCCCCATGCCTCAGCCTTTCCATCTGTTAAACAAAGTGTAATGACACATAATTAACAGCCCACTTCAGAAAGGTACACAGCCGATGCTTGTAAAACCCCTTTGAGCTATTCTGACAGTGTTTTATATACATCCATGAGCAATGAGGTGGCTTCTCTGTTTGGCAGAGAACACCTGTATTATGCCCATTTTATAGACAGGAAAAGTGAGCCTTAGAGGGGATGACATCTTGCTGGGGAGCAGAGGGTAAATTTAACATAATGTCTATGGGATTTTTCTCAGACTTGTTAGAACAAATTAAATATAAAATCCCCCCTCCCCATCCCAGTGTGTGTACATGTATGCTCGCTTAGTACATGTATGTGCTTTAACCACATCCACCTTTTCGGGGGGTTCTGCTTTTATGTTTTCGCTTCATTCCTTCACCTTCATTAGAAAAAAAAAGTCATGCTTGAAAAGTGTATTAATTTTTTTCTCTTTTAAAAAAGGCTCATTATTTTTTGTACTCGTGCCTGTGTGAATTTATGCATACCATGTGCACCTGGGTGCCCACAGAGACCAGAGGGCATCATATCTCCTGAACTGGAGTCAGAGACAGTTATGAACCTGATAGGGGTCCTGGGAACCGAACCCAGGTCCTCCAGATCGGTGAATGCTCTCGGCAGCTGAGCCATTGCTTGAGTTCCTCGGAGGTTTTCTTAAAGAATGTGTGGAAAGTTAAGGCGTTCAGGGGAAAGAAGTTTCGCTTTCAAAGTGATTTTGGAACTCGTTCTACACAAAGGTGTGATGTGGAAGGAGTGGGAGTTGGGAGACATTTTTAGAAAATGACTACTCAGGAGAGCTGAGGTAATAAAGTATGGGACCCTTCTTAGGATACAGGTGTGATCTAACTCGTCTGATGATCGTTTTAAAATAATGGTATACAAGAGGTGGATGCTGTCATATCACCACGACAAAGAAAGTGCCCGACAGAAACAAGGGAAGAAAAGTTTATTTTGGCTCATGGTTTCAGACAGTTTTCAGTCCATCATAGCAAAAGGAGAGAGCCTTATTACACACAGGAAATATAAACAGAAATGTAAACGTCACAGCAGAAGGAGTGAGGGAGAGAGTTTTATATTTCAGTTGTTCTATGAGTCTGAGAAAATTCCGTGGACACTGAGTTAAATTTACCCCCCTGATCCTCAGCAAGACACCGTCTCTTATAGGACTCACTGTTTCTATCATGGCCACTCCTGTGGTTTTGGGGGTGTGACGCTGTAGCCCAGTGACAGACAGGAGAGGGAGCGCTAGACTGGAAACAGGTGAGCATAGCCTTCAAAGGCTCCCTCCTAGTGACTTGCTTCTGAAGCCCCACCTCATAAAGGCTCCCACCCTTCGAAATAGTTCCACTAGGCAGGAACCAAGTGTTCAAAACACAAGCCCTTGGGGATAGGGAACTCCATAATACTTCATTTTCCCTCAGTTTTTTCTAAGTTTTCATTGATTCGTCTTGAAATCAGTGGTTTCACAGAAGTCGGTTTAACTGTGGAGTAGAAGACAGAAAAATACTCCCAACGCACTCTTCTATTTAGAAAGATCAGCAAGGGGGTTGGGGATTTAGCTCAGTGGTAGAGCGCTTGCCTAGCAAGCGCAAGGCCCTGGGTTCGGTCCCCAGCTCTGAAAAAAAGAAAAAAGAAAGAAAGAAAGAAAGAAAGAAAGAAAGAAAGAAAGATCAGCAAGATGACGAGAGGCCAGCATCTCATAAACTGTGCCAGCTAACTCAGGGAGGCCTTGTGTGCTAGATGGTTTTATGTTAACTTGATATAAGCTAGAGTTATCTGAGAGAAGGAAACCTCAATTGAAAGAACGCTTCCATAGTCTTAGTCATCGGACGGGGTAGGGGTTTGCAGGGGGGCACTAGCCTATTGCGGGCGGGGCCATCCCTGGGCTGGTGGTCCTAGAAGCTATAAGAAAGCAGGCTGAGCAAGCCATGAGGAGCACTCGGGGTAAGCACACCTCTCCATGGCCTCTGCATCAGCTCCTGCTTCCAGGTTTCTGCCCTGTGTGAATTTTGGCCCTGTCTTCCTTCAGGGATGGATTGTTTGCTGCCTGGAAGTGTAAGCCGAATAAATCCTTGCCTCCCCAACTTGCTTTCGGTCATGGTGTCTTGTCACAGTAATAGAAACCCTAAGGAAGACACCCCTCGCCTGAGTGCTCCTTATTCCTCCACAGGAAGCATTTCAAGGCTTTACTGGGGCTATACACTGTGCAGGGTCCTATGCTAAAGTCTACACTTGGCTCATTGCATTGTGCTCCTTAAATAACTCACCTGAGTAAGGTTATCTCTTTGCATTTTATACAGGAACAGACAGGCTCAGTGAGGTTCTGTTACCCTCGTAAGTGTTGTCTGAGCCTGTAGCTTTCTCTCCTGTGCTCTGCTGAGCCCTACTCTTTCAGCTTTTGCTTTTCTCCTGCCATTGACTTTTCTCACCGAGCAAGCAGAGTTCAAAGCCTAGGGTCTTTTTTTCCGGAGCTGGGGACCAAACCCAGGGCCTTGCGCTTCCTAGGCAAGTGCTCTACCACTGAGCTAAATCCCCAACCCCCAAAGATCTGCTTCTAATACAATGAAAGCTGTCAGATTCTTCCGCTGTCGCCTCAGACGCTTGACGCTTGACCCGGTGTGGGTCCTAAGAATGCTTCACAGAACAATTCTGACAGCTGTGGTTGCAGCTCAGCCATAGCATGCTCACCTGAGGCATGCAAAGCCTTGGGTTTGACCTCTAGCCCTTCCTCTACAGAGGGAGACTTGTGGTAACTGCATTGAAAAGGGAAAGGCAAGTGAAATTAATTTTCGTGACATGCCCTGTATAACCCAATATTTAAAATACTGTCATTTTCTTATATAACTGTGTAGGAAATTATTAATGAAAAGCAGTTAGGAACGATGCAAGATAATGAACACGGTGCAACAGAATGCAGTGTGCTTCGATGCAGTGTCTTACGTGTGGCAGCTTGTAGTAAAATATCCTTGCAAACTACAGAGTTGTTCACGGGAAGATATTTTATATCGCTCGTCCCAGTGCCGAGAAGGCAGGTATGCTGAGTAACGGGCATGTTGACAGCAGTGTCGACAGCAGCATGGATGCAGAGAAAAGGTCCCTGTCCCCCAAGGCCTATGACTCAGTTTTAATCCCTCCCTCATTCAATCTTGTTTACCTGCCTGTGTCTAAGGCTGCCAAGCGGTGTTGTTGGGCTATTTCAACATCATGGGCTGGCCTTCACATCAGAGACTTAGAGTGGGACTGCTTACTTTCCACAGCAGCGTTTAGAGAGGACAAGAGGTGACAATTTTAAGGGAAGGTGTTTTGCCTCCTAACTTATGCAGAGGCATTTCTTGGGAGAGGATGAGTAGTTGTAGTCTCTGTCTTCTGAGTGAGCCCAATTGCATCATCTTCATCACTTTCGATGCTTACCAGGGTCCCCTCCCCTCTGTCAGTGGCTAGAAGTGTGGAAGGAGTTTTAGTTAACCCCTCCTTCTGCAGAAAGTGTGCCGGGAGGCGTATTACCCTTCACACCGTTGTACTTTGAGGTCCTATGTGTCTTGTGATTGCATTCCCAGATGCTTAACACATTTCTTGATGGGAATTGTTACCTGGCTTTAACTCCTGGGCCTCTGGCTTGTGTCCTGAGTTGCTCTAATGATCTTTGACCCTAGACTGACTGATGTAAATGCTGACATGGCTTCCCTTCACGGAGTCCCTGCTTACCCTTCTTGTGGTCCAGGTCGTCTCATGACACTCATTGTCATCATGGTTGCATCTAATAATGGCGACAGGCTCCTGGTCGCTTGTAGCAGGCATCATGCGGAGCTGTTTATGTCATTTCATCGAGTCCTTGTAAACATCTCCAGGACGCAGGTATTATACCCCATTTTTTATAAGAAAATTGAGGCATCGAGAAATGAATTATTTTACCTGAGGTCATACAGCTAGTGAGGCTCAGAGGAGCTTTATAGCTTGCCCCCTGACTTCAAAGCTCTTCTGTGTTGCCATTACTGGGGTTGGGCTTCTCTGCCTTTGGTCTCTGGGTCCTTAGGAATAGGAGCCACACCATAGTAGACTTCCTGTTTGTCGACCTAGACTTCTTTCCTTTGGGGAACTGGAGTCCACATGTTTTGGGTAGGATAGATGGAACCCTGGTGGTCATGTGACTTACCTCCGGTCAATCTAAGGCATCCTTCCATCAGGTCATGGGAATGGCTCAGGAGCTGGTTCTTGATCCAGGCTGGCTCCCAGGCTCTCTTTAGGGAAGGAGGCTGTCTCTGACTTAGGAGAGTGAATTGTCACATGGGGAGAAGAGGCACTGAGCTGTCGGGAGAATGGAGACAGCCACCTTTGAAGCTCGGTGTTCATCTGTGTGCCATGTGTCCAGGACTTTAGGCTTATGTGAGCCAGGATGCTTGTGTTGTTTGCTTAAATCTCAGCATTGACACTTGACAAAACTCTCGAAAATTCTGAAAATGCAGCATTGGCTTCCCTAGGGCCATGTTCTGTCTCTGGGTGAGAGCAGGCATTCTAGGATCTTGCTATCTCCTTGGGACCCAGATGTTTTTGAGCCGACTTTGGGTCCCATCACACTGCATACTTTCCTTGTAGGTTGTTACTCCTTTCCCTAGTGAAAGGAGATACCACACCTAACCATTCCCTAGCACGCACCCCCACTTCCCAAGGGGCAGCCCACACACATGGATATGGGTGAGGTGAACATTGAGCCATGAGTAGAACATTAGAGAACTCTGTTCTTCGTAGACACTGGGGAATTACCAGTGCGATCTGCATCCTACTCTTTGAATGCTGATCAAAGGCTACTGAGCACGGAACCCATCTGGCCCCAGACAGACACTCTCTGGGCTCCTGGCCAATTTGGGTCAAAGCCTTGTTCTCAGCCCCACTTGCCCTGACTTTCAGCCGTTCTGGTCTGCTGTTTGCCTGTGATCTCTCACTCCTGCTGTGATTCTGTGCTCCATCCTTCTGCTGGCTTCCTTCCCACATCTTTCATCAGCCCTCCAAGAGCGAGAGCGACTGTATTGTTCCATTGTGAATCAACTCTCCCACACAGCCCGAACACTCCCTTCTCCTCAGCTCTCTGGGAGGGTTCCCTTTGCTATTCACAGGGCACCCCTTTCTGCTCTTCTCCTTCAGAGTTCAAGCCATTGTTGCACACACCCTCCTCACTCCTCCTCCTCCTGGCCTGTTAGTCATCCTCCCTGATTCGATGGCTTCTGTTCTCTCCCAACCCTGCTTCCTGTCTTCATGTGTACCGCTTACTTTTATTCACAACGGGGTATGGCTGCTTGCCTGTGGAGGGGGTCTGTAATGTAACCTTATTGTGGTTAAAGGGGGGGTTTCATTAGAGATAACCTGTAGTCAAGACCTTGAGAAGTGAATAGGATTGCTATAGGTAGGTCAAGAGTGGAGGAGCTGACCAGGCAAAGCCAAGGGATTGAGCAGGAACCCAGAAATACAAAAAGTCTTGTTGGGATGTTAAAGGTACGAGAAGAGAGAACCCAGTTTGATGAGGCATGATTGTATTTATTTACAATTAAGGAATGAGTCAGACAGGAGAAAGAGTGAGATTGCATTGTGAAGACAGGATGAGAACTTGCTTGGAGATTTTGTAAAAGAGGACTAGTGAGGGGAAACAGATTAAAGACATTCTTGCTAAGACCTGTGCTGTAGAGAAAGCTAGTGAATAAGTTTGCAGAACTCACTTGGCCACGGGGGAGCTGGGAGCAGGGTGGGGGGGATGAGGCTGGGGCCTTACTCTTTAGGAGCTTGGTGAGAGGGAGGCCCTGCCTGGTGATGAGAGACTTACAGGTGTTCTGGGGAGCTAGGAGGCAGCATCTGTGTACTAGCTACGAATCAAAGTTCTTAGCCCTCTAATTACCTTGTGCATTAAAAGTTAGATAACTTACTTCCTGAGAGTAAAAATGACCTACACTACATAAGCTTGTGATGTTTCTCAAAGCATGTTTTATAGGATGCTACAACCCTGAGACATGTTAATAAGGTTCAAGGGAAATAGTATGAGTTTTGTGACCAAATAAAGTTGGGAAACCCTGCAGCTGGTGTGATTCATAGAACAAGGTCACCTATTAAACCCTTTCAGAAATGCACACAAGAAGCAGGCTTGGTGTTGTTTAAGTCGGGGTTCTCCTAATATATTTATTTGTTCATTCCCCCATCCAACAATCACGTAGGAAGTGCACACTGTAGGTGCGTGGTTATAACATGCTGGCCCCTGTGCCCTGCAGTAGAGAACGTTGGCAGCCCATGCCCCTCCTCCTATGAGAGCCTGCTCCGGTGTTAGCATACGTGGTCATCTGACATGTCCTACTGTGGTGAGAAGCTTGAAGTGGTAAAGCCTGTGTGAAGGTTGTTTAAACCTTCCCATTGTACTGTGGAATGGAGCCTTGTGGAGTGATTGATTGTCTATGGGCCCCTCCGTCTCTCTGGCCTTGTGTCTCTGCCCTTATCAGACTCTCCACCTCCTCACAGAGTATTTCCTGTCCCACCTGCTCTGCAAGGCCAGAGCGAACGGCAAGGGAACTTTCAGGTCTGGGAAGCTGGTAACTCGCCTACTGTGACCCAGCTGGTTGCAGAAGAGCTAGAACCTAACCCAACGGGTTCTAAGTTCCACGCTCGTTGCGTTCTTGGTGAGAAGGGACAACTTGAAATGCTTAAAAGTGGGGAGTGGGGGGATCCATTTAAGTGGACCTAATGGGTTGAGTGAGGCCCTGTGGACAGAGACAGTTTAATCAGTATAGTGTAGGATCTCCATTGCTGCCCTTGTCCAATAATGATTTGACCAAGTGCCTTGCCAAGTACTTTGTATGCATTTCTCTAATACCTCAGTCCTGTGAGGTAGTAATTACTACCTCGTTTCATAAAGAGGAAGGAAGTTCAGAGCGGGAGTACGGTGTCCATTTTACACAGCTTGTAAGGGCAGAACCATGCTTCTATTTTAGCTATTTTGAGCCCATTCTGTGCAACAGGAAATGGTTTTTCTCAGGTTCAAACTGGCAGAGTCCGTGTGCTTCTCTCCTTTCCATTTTAGCTTGTCACCTTTGTGAAAACTGACTTTCAGCCAGGTGCTTGTACACAGCTGTCATCTGGGCTCTCCGGAGGCCAAGAGTTCAAGTTCAAGGCTAGGCAGAGCCACTTCATGAGATTGATCTCAATACAACGAAACAAAATCAGCCATACAAATAAACAAAAAGACACCGTGCACACACGCACAAACCTGTGTACACAGTACACAAGCACCCAGGGACACAAAACGTGCAAAACACAACCTTCTCTCAAAAAAGGATCTGAACTGAACAACTTAGCCAAGGAGGTCTTGCATAGCACTTATGAGTACCTAAGTAGGCAAAGGAACTCTTGGAGCTGAGGATCTAGAGGTGGACGCCCATTCTTGGATATTGTTCTCGTGAAACTTAACAACCAATTGCAAGAGGATAGAGTAAAAGACACGGAATCAAGAAAAATGTTACAGTGATAACTATAATCTAAGAATGCAAATTAAGCAGAATAAAAGGGACTGGATTTTTTTTCAGTTATAAGTTTTTTGTTTTGCTTGTTTGTTTATTAAATATTTAATTTTATTTTATGCATATGGGTACCTTGGCTACATGTATTTGTGTGTACCACATGAATGCCTGGTACTCCACCAGATCCTTGTGAGTCACCATGTGAGTGCTAGGGATTGAACCAAGGACCTCTGGAAGAGCAGCCAGTGTTCTTAACCACTGAGCCAGCTCTCAGTTCCCACTAGTGCTGCTAGTCTTGTATCTGGTTAGTCTGTCTAGGCTAGATGTGGCAGTGCATGAATTACCTCTCTTGTTGCTGTGACTAAAGCAACACAGGGAAGGGTTTATGTTGGCTCACAGTTTGAGAGCTCACAGTTTGAGAGTCCAGCTCATCTCAGCAGGAAAGGTCTGGTGGCAGGAGTTGGAGGTCACTGGTCACTTGGCATCCCCAGTCAGGAGGCAGAGACCCAAGGATGCATCCCGATACTCAACTCATTAGCATTCATCTTACTCATCCCAGGGCTCCAGCCAGGGGGATGGTATAGCCCACAAAGTGGGTCTTCCCACCTCAGTTTAACATAATCTAGAGCTTTCCTCACAGGTGCTGCTAGAGGCTTGTCTCAAGGTGAATATAGTTCTGTCAATTGTTGGTCAATATTGCAGGTAGTCAAAGCAATGCCTTTTTGTGAAAGTGACATGTAAAGTAACAGTCAAATTAGAGGGAGTAGATGGGGGTGGGGGAAGAAAGGGGAAGAGATAGATAGATAGATAGATAGATAGGGAACATTCTTGGGAGGAAGGACCATCATGTACTGCCCACGGATTTCTCTGTTGGAAGAACAAGAAGGACAGTGTACTTATGATGGGTCAGTGTGGGGGGTGTGGAACTAAATACAGTTGGAGTTGGAGGTAGGCTAGGTTAAAGTGGCCTTTAGTGGAAACATATAAACAGGGATGACAACATGGACGTGATTCATGCTTTTAGAAGATTGTGTTGACTGGTGAATGGAGAAACTATTACGAGGAGATAGGGAAGTAGTGAGACTCACTGGGGATATTGCAGTAGTTTTGATAAGATTATGATGGTGGTTATAGTTTTATCAGTTACCACCGCGGTGATGCCGTATAAGACATAACCCGTAAACTCAGCGGCATACGAGCACGGCCCACTGTTGCTCGGGTGTTTGTATTGTTCTCCTGTTCTGAGCCAGGCTCTGTTGACTAAGCCTGTGTCCCTGTGACAGCTGTGGGTTAGGTAGTAGTGTCGCCATGCTGCCTGGGTTCTTAACTGTGTTGGGTTGGGCAGGACTGGATGTCAGCTACTTTAGGGTGACTCTGTGGGATGGCGCTGTTCTTTCCCATAAGTCCATGACGCTTCTCTAGGAACCCAGATTGGGTTTCTTCTCAATCACATTTTTAATGGCTGTGGCAAAGGACCAAGAAGGGAGGTACAACAAGCGAATGCATCTTAAGATTGCACCTTTGGTTAAGTTTGCTTCCATCCTGTCTGTCACAGCAGGTTGTTTGGGGGGTCTTCATAGTCAGCGTGGAGAGTCGGCAAGAGGCGGGCACTCAGGTGTGAGGAGAATATGAGAAATCATGGCCATGAGTGTGAACGCTCATGGGGAAGAATGAAAGAGAGAGTCCAGTAGACTCAGAAAGTGTTGTGTGTTTATGGTTCAGAGAGCACGCTGAGCAAGTGTGTACGTTGTTGAGAATCAAAGGAAGCTCCCAGCTTTGAGCTAAGGAGACTGAGGCGTTTACTCAGATGACAAGGACCGGGGGCAGGACAGGTTTGACAGGGTCCCTGGAGTTCTGAGATACCTGATAGGAACTGAGATGAGGTGGAACGTTGTGGTTGATGTAGACGATGAAGTTCTTGAGCAAGTAGATTTCAGAGGCATCACTGGGGACAATATTTGAAGCCATGGCACGACATGAGGCTAACCATAAAGGGAACACCACAGAGGGAGTCTGGCACTCCTGCTTAAGAAGTAAAACAGAAAAGTGCAATCAGCAAAGATGCTGTCATAGCCCATATTCTATTCCTGTGAAGAAACACCATGGTGGGGACAACTCCTCTATTTTTTTTTTTTTTTTTTTTGAGCTGAGGACCGAACCCAGGGCCTTGTGCTTGCTAGGCAAGCACTCTACCACTGAGCTAAATCCCCAACCCCATGGCAACTCCTCTAATATAATAGAAAGCATTTAATTACTCCCCCCCCTTACAGTTTCAGAGAGTTAATCCATTATCATCGTGGTGGAGAGCATGAGCATGACGTCATACAGGTAGGCATGGTGCTGGGGAAGTAACCGAGAGTGCTTACCTCTTGATCTGTAGACAGCATGCAGGAGAGAGAGGGGGAGAGAATAGAGAGACACAGAGAGACAGAGACAGAGACAGACAGAGACAGACAGAGACAGAGGCAGACAGACACTGTGCTTAACATGGGCTTTTGAACACACTTCCTCCAACAAGATCATGCTTCTTCCAACAGAACTACTTCTCCTACTCCTTCTAATCCATCTCATATAATCCACCAGCTGAGGACCAAGCATGCAAATATATGAGCCTGTGGGGGCCATTCCCATTCAAACCAGCACAGAGGCTGAGAAGCTGCAGTGTCTAAGACTAAAGAAATAGAGTGAATGTCAGTGTCACGGGACCAGGCAAGGCCGAGCCCCTACATGTGTTGAATGCAGCCGGTAGGATGTGAATTAAGAAGCAGGGTCTGGTCACATGAACATTCTTCGTGACTGACAGGCACAGACTTGGTAGAGTGACAGACAGTATAGCCTAATGGGAGGAGTTGGAGGAGGAAGCCCGTGAGGGGAGGCAGAGTCTCAGGAAAGAATCCTGTTCTTCACGAATGGTACCTTGGAAGTGCATTGGTGGTTTCTTCAGGGGTTGTAAGTGATACACCATGCTAGGGCATGACTCAAAGGATGGTGGGGTGTACTGAAGACAGGGTACCACGTGAGATGCCAGAGAAGATGGGCTAAACATTCAGAATACACTTTATTTGATGTTTGACCTTCAAGTGTATTTCTGCCATGTACTTTATGGCTAATTTGGAGTGAAAGGGTATGTTCATTGTTGGAACAGTTTCTTCTGTCAATCTGAGGTCCTTCTGGGCAATCTCAGTGTGCCCTAAGCCCACACTCACACAGATACACTCACATAGACATTCACGAACTTTTCCTTTCCTATTTTGTTCATTTGTTTGAGAACTCGGGGGAAAAACACCTCACCGCTGTGCTGTATCGCTCTGTCTCTATCTCTCACCCTCTCCCTGCCCTTCTGTCTGTCTCCCTGTCTCTCTCTCCCTCCCCACCTCTCTTCTCCCCTCCTCAGATGTAACCTCTCAGCTCCTGCCTCAGTGTGGGGCCTCTCTGCCTGGCATAACACCATCTACCACAACGATCGTGCACTAACCCTCTGAAACGCTAAGCAAGCTCCCAATTAAATGATTCTCTTCTAAGTCACCCTTGTCATGGTGTCTGTTCACAACCCTAGTAACCCTAAGTGAGACGTCTCTGTAGGTGGTTCTCAGGGTGTCTCGCGATGATTACTGACCCTGACCGGTGCTGGTAAACTCAATGCCTTAGGTTTGGATGTGGTTTACAAGTTCGGCAGATCCCAGGCAGAGCTAGGAAGGGAATGTGCTGCTTTCTCATGCAGGGTCTTAGACCAGCATGGCTTGATTTCCCTTTTCTGATTGATTTAAAGAACCAATTGCATCCGGCAATGCAAAGATTCCCATTGATTCATAGACTAGATGCCAGCAGCCTGCAACTCAGTGGATCCTGGAGAGGCACGAATTCCGGAATTCCGGTTGAGCTACGACTTCCTTTTTGTGTTTTTTAAGCCAGTGTAACTGGACTTATGAAGTGTCAAGTAGGAACTGAAGAGATGGCTCAGTGGGTAAGAGTGCTTGCAGTAAAAGTGTGTGGATCTGAGTTCAAATCCCTAGAACCCATGTAAATCCTAACATGATAACACACACACACACACACACACACACACAGATCAGATGAAGGGGAGACAGGAGAGTCTCCAAAAGTGCATGGACCAGCTAGCCTGCATAGCAGCAAAGCATCAGGAAAGGCTGTCTCAAACAAGGTAGACGTGTAGGCCAACACCTGAGGTGGTCCTCTGATCTCCACATGTGTGCAGTGGCATAGTGTCCTGCGCCCATACACACATCCTGCATACCCATCACACATGTACTCAGAGACTTCAAAAAGTGTGCAGCAAGTGTTCCAGGCTGCAAAGTTGAAGTGTGTTTCAGTTGGGGACAAGCGCATGCTCACCTATTACTTAAGCACCCGCTTTGTGAGCCCTGTGGGAGTGCCCACTGTGTGCCAGGTGTGTGAGTGCGGTCACACAGAGAGATGAGGAACCTCGTCGGAGGTTAGGGATCACCTTGAGAGCTTTTGTTCCGTGGCCTCAATAATTTGTTTCACTGGTTTGAAATACTAGTGTCTTCCTTGCTTGCCTTTCTTTTTTATTTTATGTGTATAAAGTTCTGTCTGCATGTATGTACATATCATATGTGTGTCTTGTGTGTCTAATGCCCTTCTAGGTCAGAAGAAAGCCCTGGCTCCTGTAAAACTGGACTTGTGAGTGGTCGTGAGCTACCGTGTGGAACCTGGGAATCGAACCTGGGTCCTTCATAAAAACATGAAGTGCTCTTGACCCCTGAGCCCTCTTTCCAGACCCCCAGAGCTTTCTGATTTGTCAGAAATAATAGTAAGAGGAATACCTGTCAGGGACTTATGATTCTTACCCCTAATAATTGGAGATATCCTACCTCAGTGTTAGTGAGGAGGAATGATATCAAGAAACAGCGTTTAAATCAGATGAATTTTTTTTTTTAACCAGGCTGGGTGGCTCAGGTCAGTAATCCCTACTTGTGAGGTTGATGCAAGAGGAACTGATGTTCACGGTGCCACAGTGTGTTCAGAGTCAGCCTGGACATCGTAGTGAAGCCCTGTCTCGAAATAGAAAACCTTAAGAAAGACCTGAGCACATTTGTCTCAGTAGTGGAAGGTTTATCTAGCCAGAGGTTCAATCACCGGTACCTCAGTCAGTCAGTTAATCAATCAATCAGTCAGTCAGTCAGTCAGTCAGTCAGTCAGTCAGTCAGTCAGTCAGTCAATCAGTCAATCAATCAATTAGTCAATCAATCAATCAGTCAGCCAGTCAATTAGTCAATCAATTAGTCAATCAGTCAGTCAATCAATCAGTCAATTAGTCAATCAATCAGTCAGATGATGTTGCAATGTGCTAATGCTTCCACTGTGGGTCTGTGGTTCTCTGAGACTGCGCATTTCCGTTATAATGACTCATTCAGCCAGCCATATAATAGACTTGGACCCCCAGAAAGGCTCATGTGAACCTTTACCCAACTGATGGACATGTTGTTTAAACAACACTATTGTATTATTATTATCAGTGTATGACTTACATTCCTGTCACACAGGGAGGGAGGAAACCTCAAACTGCTTTTCATTCAACTTTTGTCAAGAGTAAAATTGGGATAACACTTAATATCTCCAGACAAAGGTCATGTTACCTGTTACCTATTTTTTAAATGTTTTATTGCTTTTTCTGAGTTAATCAGAGAGTAATGTACTTAGCTCAGCCAACATGGAAACCTTTACCAAGGCTTTACTAACTGAACCATTATCAACTGTTACTATCTGAAGTAGCCCTGGTGGGGAACGCTTTTGTTATTCCTGGCCAAACCCCATTGAAAATACCAGGCACCAGTTTTCATTTCTGTTTGTCCTCATCAGCAAATTTCCCCTTGCTATTCAGTAATGGGAAGTTTTTCTTTTGATAAATCATTATCATAAAACTAAGATCACTGGTTCATGGGGCACATGGCCATCTTTCCCCGCACCCTGGGAAGTTCCAGGCTCAACAATCAAAGGTCTGAGTTCTGACTATCAGGGTGGAGCAGAATTGTTGCCCGTGTGAACGGGAGCAAAGGGAATTCCATTTTGTGGGCCAGCCAGAGAGAGAGAGAGAGAGAGAGAGAGAGAGAGGTTCCATGCCCCTTCCTGTGGGTGGGTGAATGCAGTGTGTGGCATGTGCACCCCCCCCCCCCCCAGCCTGCCACTCCCCAGCTTCAGCTGCCAGGGCTCCTCTTCATCTGTGTCTGCTGACGCCAGGCGTGACTGTAGTGGATAAAGGCAAATGCGTCTTCAGGAAGACTGTAACTACGGCAGAGTGAAACCAAGAAAACAGACCCGTGCTTTTCTCCAGGCTACCTTATTTGAAGAAATAAAAAATGCCTTCCTTTTACTCTCTCTTCTGCCCTTGGGTGTTCTCTTTCCGTCTTGACTCTGGGCCTGGTGATTTGACTGACTTTGGCCAGAGTGCATGGAGAGCCTCAGAGGCATGGCTGTGTGTTGTGTGCTTTGGTTCTCAGTCTCTTTGCTCTGGGAACTTGAGCCCACAGGACTGAGTGAAGAGGCCACATATTTCCCAGCTAACAGCCTTAAAGTGCCAGGCCAGGACTGCTTGTCGTGTTGAATCAAGAGAACTAACATATTTGAACTGTTTGATGCTAGTTGTAGTTTATTTACTTATTAAATGTGTTAACTGACATGTGTATGTGTGCAGGGTGTGGGTGGACCATGGTTGTGGAGGTCAGAGGACAATTTGAAGGTGTTGGTTCTCTCCTACTGTGTGGGTCCTGGGGATGGGACTCAGGTTATGGGGATTGGAAGCAAAGGCCTTTGACTACTGATCCATCTTGCCAGGTCAGTGTTTTTAATATTGTGTTTTTGACAATTACGTACATGTACATACATACATTATGACCTTATTAATCACCATTACCTTTCTTTTTTTTTTTTTTTTTTTTGTTCTTTTTTTCGGAGCTGGGGACCGAACCCAGGGTCTTGCGCTTCCTAGGTAAGCCTCTACCACTGAGCTAAATCCCCAGCCCCACCATTACCTTTCTTATTCCATTCTCGCTGGCTTCTCCTTCTTCCCAAATACTCCTCCTTCTGCTCCTATGGTGTGTGTTTGTGTCTGCATGAGTGCGTGTGCTGTATGCATATGTGTGTGTTTGTGCATGTGTGCATATGTGTGCATGAATGTATACATGTGTGTGTGCACGTGCATGTGTGTATGTATGTGTGACCCGTGTGCATACGTGTGTGTGTGTGTGTGTGTGTGTGTGTGAGTCTTGTGCAGCTAGTCACAGATGCTGTGTTTTATTATTGCAATGGTTGTGTCATATCCAGAAGTTGTGATTTCATATTGTCTCTATCCCTCACTCTTACAGTCTTCCCACCCTTTCTCTCTGATGGCTCCTGGTCCTCGGAAGCCGTTGTGCAAGTCTTGTTTAGGATCACACACTCCACAGTCATTTATTCTCAGTTGTTAGACTCTTCACTAACTGTCATCCTCAAAACAATAGAGCCCTCTCTGACCCGGGCCGAGGGCAGCGCAGGTCTGTAGGTATGGCCTTTTGTTTTTGCTCTTCCCAAAAGCTGGAAGAATTTCCAGGAGCTTCTGGACACCTTTGCTCGTGCCGTGTGCTTACTCTGGAGATGAAGCCTCTGTCTCCAGGGTGGCCTGTGCCTCCTGGGGAGCCAGGCAGAGCTCATTGTACTACATTCTGTCTTACCATGCGCGCAGACAGCATGTGAGCTGTGTGTTCCGCTCCATTTTCTTCTTGCTTGTTTGATTTCTAACTCTTTTACTTTTAATTCTTATCAATATGTTGTTTACGTGTTAGCCACATGTTTTTCTTTTCCTTAAAATTCTTTCCTGGAGAAATACATTCAGCTACCCGCAGCACACTAGTTACATCATCTGAAAGGGTGCGGGCCAGTGGCTTTGAGTCTGTCTGCAATGTGCGGTGGCCATCACTATTATCCAAGTTGTGAAGACCTCTTGTTACCCCATCCCTAAACATACCCCCCCCCCAAATATCCCCTCTTCCCTTCTAATCAGTACTTTGCTTTCCGCTGGTATTTTCGTTTTTTTGGACATCTCATTTCAACAGAATCAGCAGTCTGTGGTCTTTTGTGTCTCACTTCCATTGCATAATGCTTCCAAGGTACAGGCTGTACCATGTGTCAGGATTTAATTCCTTCCCGTGGTGTGGTACTGTTCCATTACCGCTGCTTTGCTTGTCTCTTTGTCGGTTGACAGCCCTCTGGGATGTTCCCACTTTTCGGTTATTATCGGCAGTACCACTTTGAGCATTCGAGCGCAGTTTAGTATGAATGTCTCCAATTCTCCTAAGTAGACATCTGAGTCATATGGTAACCCTGTTCCTCAGCATTTGAGGAACTGCCACTAAGTCTTTCAGTGTGTCTGGGCCACTTTATATTTCTAGCAGCAACATGGGGGTGGGGGTTCTGACTTCTCCGCGGATTTAAATTCTCAATCTGTTTCTAGTTTCTGTTTTAGCCGCTGTCGTGTCTGAAGTGGGGTTTTGTGGCTTTGATTTGCATTTCCCCACTGACAAACAGTGTTGAACATCATCTCGTTGCTATTGGCCACCTGTGAGTAATCCTTGGAGAAATGTCTGCTGGAGAACGTCGCCCCCTGTGATGTATTTGTTTGCTCTGAGGTAGGGTCTCTTTGCTTTGCCAGCTCAGCTTTGAGCTCTTGGGCTCTAGCACCCTCCCGTCTTTGCCTCCCCTGTGCTGGGATGTTTGCAGTGTGCCACTGTGCTCCATTGCACCGATTACCTTTAAACTGGCTTGTTTGTCCTTTTCCTTTCCCCTCCTCCTCTTCTTCCTTCTCTTTCTCCCCGCTCCCTCTCTCTTTCTTTTATTTTGGTGCTAAGCCTTGAACCCCAGGTCTTGTTTTTATTTCGAATGTCTTTTACTGATTTTTGATGCCGACTTCCCCTCCCCACCCACGGGGTCCAGTTAGTGCTGCCCGGTGTAATAGATGCCTGATCAATAGATGTTGACTTGACCTTGTGTCCGTAACCACACCTTAGTGACGTGAACAGTGGCTGTGCCATGTCTGGAAGACTGCACTTCACAGTGGTCCTCCTCCTTCTAACTCCTAAGTCTTTCTTTCTCTCCTGTTCCTGAGCACGGGGATGGGGTGGGTGGGGGTGATATAGATGTCTCACTAAGGCCCGAGCAAGCAGCTATCACTTATTCTCAGCATTGTGGGGTGTGTGTGTGTGTGTGTGTGTGTGTGTGTGTGTGTTTGTGTGTGTGTGTGTGTGTTCTGTATGTGTGGTATGTGCATGTAGGTGGTATGTGTGTATATGGTGTGTGTGTGTGTTCTGTATGTGTGGTATGTGCATGTAGGTGGTATGTGTGTATATGGTGTGTGTGTGTGTGTGTGTGGTGTATATGAGTGTGTGATGTATGTATGTGGTGTGTGAGGTGAGTGTGGTGTGTGTGTGAAAGACAGAGACAGAACGATGAGTCAGAGACAGACAGATGAACTGAGATAGTCAGGGTCTCACTGAGTTGTGTAGGCTGGCCTCTAGTTGTAATTCTCCTGCCTCAGCCTTCCACATATCTGGATTACAGGCAGGCCTGTGACCACAAGCCCAGAGAAGATTGTCTTTTGAATGTTCAACTGGAAGTTATAATATCTGTTTTCTGTACTTTCTTATCAGATATTTCATTTGCAAATGCTTTCTCCTGTTTTTAATTATAAAACACACTAAGATGTATTTATGTGTATGGGAGTTTTGTTTGCATGTGTATGTATGCACCATGTACATGGCAGGTATCTAACAAGGTCAGAAGAGGATATCAGATCCCCTGAAACTGGAGTTGTGGATAGCTATAGGCTACCATGTGTGTGCTTGGGAGTGACCCTGGGTCCTCTGCAAGAGCAACAAATACTCTTAACCACAGAGCTATTTCTCCAGCCCCCTTTCTTAACATTTTTTAATAATAAACACAAAAGCTTTTAAGTTATATAAAACCCAATTTATATTTTCTTCTGTTACTAATGCTCACATTTAAGAAACCCTTGTTAGCTGTACAGTGATAGTGTATGCCTTTAACCCCAGCACTGAGGAGTCGGAGGCCAGCCTGGTCTACAGAGAGACTTCCAAGGCAGCCAGGGGTACACTGAGAAACTCCATCTCAAAAGTAAATGAACAAATAAACAACAACCAACTGTTTCTGTATGATTTGTTAGAACAATCATTCTTTCTCCATTCACACAAGTCAAAACTTAGCTGGCCATAGATAGGTTTATTTCTGTATCTTCAGTTCTTGTTGAGAATTCATGGCGGTATTGATAGTATAATGTTGGTTAGAGGCTCTTTGCTTGTATTCATTCACATTGCCATCTCCCTGAACATCTCAGTAATTTATAATAGTGCTCCAGAGATTAAGATACAAGAGTAAGAATGATAGCAACCATGTGTCTAAGTGTTTACGTTCATTGCGCACTTAATAAAATTGAACTCTGAATATGGTATACCTTTGAAGCTGTGCGCCTCTGTGTGTGTGTGTAAAATTTTACCCTTTCTTAATGATTATTTTGGGAAATACCCATAATATTAACCTTTGATTCTCAAAAAAAAATATGATGGATAGTATACTATCTCCTTCTGTCTATATACAATCTAGGTTTAAAAAAAAAAAGACATGAAAGTAGGCAAACTGGGAATAGGAAGTCTAATAGTGGGAGGGGGATAAGCTAAGAATGAGCACAAATGTGAGAAAACCACCACAAAAATGTCTCAGGTAAGCTATCAGTCTGTATAATCAATCCCAGGGTAGCCTATCAGTCTGTACAATCAATCCCAGGGCAACTCAGCAGTCTGTATAATCCCAGGGTAGCCCATCAGTGTGTACTAATCCCAGAGCAGTCTGTCTGTCTGTAGAATTGATACATGGCAAAATAAATGCAAAAGCAGTTAAGCAGTTAGTCATGGTGTTGATGAAGACAGGGAGAGAGGTGATGTTTGTCAATGTTAATGTCCCTCAGTAGAGAAACTGGATGTGGTGACTTTTGGTCTGCACATAGCTGGGCCTCACAATCTGGTTTTCAGGTGCCATGCCTCACTGTCACATGTAGTAGGAACACAGTAGCAAGCTGCAAGGGAGGCCATCAAAGCATCACACCAAAGGCCACAGGGGTATAAGCCCAGTGAAGAGGCGGCCTAACCTTGTGCATTTGTGTCTGTCATGGTGCCTGCTGTCGAGTGTGGCTTCAGTGAAGTGTTTACGGAAACATCTAGGAACAAGTAAACCAATGTTACAAAGGACTCATTTGGATTTTGTTTTAAACAGTGGAAATAGTTTTCTCTCCCTCAGGACTATCTAGACTTGAGGGAGAATGGAAGAGATGGAGGAGCATTAAAATGGGATGTATTTAAATTAGTGCATGCTGTTTTTACTGCTTGTGTTTCTTCAACCACTGTGCATTTCTCAGTGCTCAGCCCTTGGTCTGACGTAGGCCCTGTTCCATTTTATTCCATGGGTGCAACCTACTAGGTTTTTTAGCTCAACCTAGGTACCACCGTTTTGTTTGTTTGTTTGTTTTGTTTTTTGTTTTGTTTTGTTTTTGTTTTTTTGTGCCATATAACCCAGAGTGGTCTGAAACTCACTGTGTGGCCCAGGCTGGCCTTGAACTCTTAGCAGTCCTCCCGGCTCCTTTTCTGCAGTGCTAGGAATACAAGTGTATACCGGCACTCCTAGCTCCCTGGCATCCCCTAATTGATCGTCTGCCTCAGCAGAAGCCATCTGCGGTCCAGCACATGGTAAATAACTAGCTCCATCACTAGCTTTGCTGTGTCTGTTCTTTCCACTAGGCTGAGTGGTTTAATCTAATGGCACTATCTATTTTATTTCGTTTTCAAGAGCCTGAGAATGTATCTAGCACTGACTAGATGTTCAGTTGTTGAGTGTGGACATGTGAGCCAGTTTGGAATAAAGATACAGCAAAAGCCAACGTAGCCAACATTTCCCTGACCATTTGCTTAGGTCTAAGAAGTTGCGCATTACCTTGTTTGTTCCTATGACAGTCCTTAGAGGTTGGTGCCACCATCTTCAGTCTCATGAACAGCACAATAGCACCTCAGGAGTTAGGTAACTACCTGAACTTCTATGACGATAAGGTCTGAGTCATGTTCCTCAGCTCAGCCATTCCAGTTCCTTCCAATAACCCTTGCCTCTTAAACAGTTCACTCTGAGTGACTGGCAGAGTGAGGTAATGCAGGCTGGGACCAGGAAAAACATCTTCAGGATAATGCTCAGAGGACTATTGCTTCATCAGAAGACACATTAAAAGGTGCTTCCTTTAGAAACCAGGTCATAGTGGTACATGCCCATAGTCTCAGCCACCTTGGAAGCTGAGGCAGGAGGATTGCTAAATCTTACAAGTTCATAATCAGGCTGACCAACAGAGAGATTCTAACTTGGAAAAAAACCCTTTTTGGTCCTTTAATATACGAAAAGGCATATGCTTGACTCCAAGACAATAATTTTTCTGTTTAAACCAATAGCTCTTTGGTGAGCCAGTAGATTTCTAGCATATTGAACTAGAATAATTGAATTACAGAGCTAAAGGCAGTGTTGGAGGTCACCAGCTTCACCTTGTAAATCTTACAAAGAATGTCACAGAACCCTCAGAATTTGAGCTTTGGCCTCCGTTTTCTTGCTTATCCAGTACAGAGGAGTCTTCTCTCCCCACCAGGCCACCATATATATGCATGTTAAAGGGCCTCGCAGAAGAACAGTGAGCACAGAATGCTCCCATTTCAGAGATGAGAGTCTCGCCACTCATGACAGATGTTGGCACTGGTGTGGGCCTGTCCGGTGAACAAGCTCTGGATCTCCAGCTCTGTCAGGAAAGGATCTGTACAGGACAGAACTGGTTCCCTGGAGCAGCAGAGAAGGGCAGGTCCTGCTGGCTGGCACCAGGACGATTCCTGGACACCAACTAAAAATGCAGATGGGTGTTTGCAATGCAAAGATGGTGAGGGTCTTGTGGTATTTAACTTCATAAAAGATGTGTTTTCCTTTACATCTGTCCAGTGACAGCAGGAGACGCTGAAAATGGGAAGACTACAGAGTCTTTGATTACCTCTGAGGTTTTGATTCTAAAGTAATACAGTGGAGGCCTTACAGTAATTACCTACTAAATGGCTCTTTTATTCCAGGCAAGTTTCTGGCTGCTAGATAATGCTAACTGTATATTCTTTTGTTTAATTTATATAAGACCAATTAGTCAGACTTGAAAATACATTTTTGAGAAATTGTGGGATCAAATGAGAAGTTACATATATGACATATACACATCCATTTTAAAAAAGATTTATTTATTTATTTATTTATTTATTTATTTATTATATGAGTACACTGTTGCTGTCTTCAGATACACCATAAGAAGGCATCAGATCCCATTACAGGTGGTTGTGAGCCACCATGTGGTTTCTGGGATTTGAACTCAGGACCTCTGGAAGAGCAGTGAGTGCCCTTAACCTTTGAGCCATTTCTCCAGCCCTACATCCATTTTTTATTGCAGTTTTTCACACGATATTTATCGGTCAGCTTCCCTCACCCAATTTCTCTTAGATCCTCCACACTCCCCACCCACCCAATTCCATACCCTGTCTTTCTCTCTTTAGAGACAGGCAAACAAAACCCCAAACAGAATTAAAAACAATAAAACTATAGAAAAAAAAACACAAGAAACACACACACACACACACACACACACACACACACAGAGACACACACACACACATCATGAAAACAAAAAAAAATTGGAAACCATAATATACAAGCAAAAAGACCAGTAACTTACAAAACAACACAACACATCAGTAAAGCCCAAAATGCTCAGAGAAAGCAAGCATTGTGAGACAAAGTCTATAAAAATACCACTGAGTTCATTTTGTGCTGATCATCTGCTGCTGGAATGGGGCCTACATTTAAGTATGGTTTCTATACACAGTGAAATCCTACCTGAGAAAACTACATGTTCCTTTGCAAGCAGATGTCTGTTGGAGATAGCTTCTTGGTTGGGGATGGGAGTTCCTGTCCACTTTCCCCCTCAGTTCTGGGACCTCATCTGAAGTTGTGCATGCTGCCACACTCTATGAATCCATGTTACTCCTGTTGTGTCTGGAGGCCACTCTTTCCTTGGAGTCACCTGCCACCTCTGGCTCCTATACTCTCTGTCTCCGCTTCAGCAGAGCTCCCTGAGCCCTGAGAGGAGGGATGGATGAAGACATCCTATGTAGAACTGAGTGTTCCAAGGTCTGACACTGAACATTCCTAATTGTGGGTCTCTGTGTTAGTTCCCATCTACTGGGACGGGAAGCAGCTTGCCCGTAAGAATTTCACAGTGCACTGGACAAAGTTAGACATTGATTTATTTTATGGACTCTGGCAAATCCATTTCAGACTACATTGGCAGAATGTAATATAGAGATTTAGTTTAGGTAATACAGAAGGAAAAGTGCCCAGCTTGAGGATGAGTGTGCCTCAGATGTTATGAGTGACACAACTTTGATTTGGGGATGACAGTAAAGGTTCTGGGGTGGTGGTAAATGGAAAGTGATAGAAAACATGAGAACTGCTCAGATGTCTGCACCATCCAGAGGTGCTGTGGATCCTCCTCAGTTCTCTACTATCTAGAATGTCCTTCCTTCTTTCTCAGCATTGGTCTCATGTGTGTTGAAATTTTTTTTCTCCATGGGAATGCATTTTGGATCATAGAATTAAATCCAAGTGGAAAAAAACCTAACCTCTTCTAGTCAGTTTAATTTCAGCCATATGCTTGGGCTGCCTCTAGAAAGTGAAGAATACTTGTAATTAATTGTGTTTTCTTGGGTGTAGTTAATTTCTCCTTCTAGTTTCTTCTGTGGGGCTGGATTGAGGGATAGATATTGTTTAAACTTGACGTTGTCATGGAATATCTTGTTTTCTCCATCTATGGTGATGGGAAGTTTTGGGTATAGTAGTTTGGGCTGACGTTTGTGGTCTCTTATAGTTTGTAAGACGTCTGTCCAAGATCTCCTGGCTTTTAAATTCTCTGTCGAGAAGTCAGGTATAATTCTGATAGATCTGCCTTTATATGTTACTTGGCCTTTCCTCCTCGCAACTTGTAATATTCTTTATTCTGTACATTTCGTGTTTTGATTATCATACAGCAGGAAGATTTTCTTTTCTGGTCCAATCTATTTGGTATTCTGTAAGCTTCTTGTATATTTATAGGCATCTTTTTCTAAAGGTTAGGGAGTTTTTCTTGTATGATGTTGAAAATATTTTCTAGACCTTTGAGCTGGTAATCTTCCTCTATTCTTATTATTCTTAGGTTTGGTCTATTCATAGCATTCCAGGTTTCCTGGATGTTTTTCCAGGAACTTTTTAGATTTAACATTTTCTTTGACCGATGTATCAGTTTATTCTGTTGCACCTTCTACGCCTCAGATTCTCTCTTCCGTCTCTTGAATTGCACTGGTGACACTTAGACCTGTAGTTCCCGTTCGCTTCTGTATTATGTTTGCTTCCATTTCAATTTTCAGGTCTTGGACAGTTGTATTCATTTTCTTCACCTGTTTGATTGTATTTTCTTGTATTCCTTTAAGGGATTTATTCGCTTCCTCTCTAAAGACTCCTACTTTCTTCATAAGATTGGAAGTCATTGTCTTGTGCGTCAGCTGTATTGGACTATCCAGGACGTGTGGTAGTAGGAGAGTTGAGCTGCCATATTGCTTTGACTGTTGTTGATTGTGTTCTTATGCTGACTTCTAATCATCTTGATTTGAGGATTATTATAGGTTTGGGCTGATTTCTAAGTTTATCTTTGTTAGATGGGTGGTTTTTTGGATGGTTTTTTTTCTTGGTTTCACTTTCTTCTCTGTCTTCTGACCTGAGTGGTCTGGGTTTTCTGGCCTTCAGGTTCAGTGGGGTGTCTGCTGTGGGGTTTTTGTGGCCTGCATGACCTACATGGGGTTTTGGGAGACAACATTGGCGCTAAGGTTCCCAGGGTCAGCGTGGCCTGCTGTGGCTGGTGCCATTGAGGCCTTGGGGAATGCAGGTGGGGTTGTGGACTGGAAAATGGAGTCCAGGGGGCATGGTTATGTTTATGGCTGTTAGGTATACTTTAAGGGGAGTTGGCAGGAATAGAGCATGGGGCTGAGTCTTACCTGGTGTCTCTGGTGCCAGAGTGGCCTCTGGGAAAGTAG
The DNA here is from genome assembly GCF_021556685.1 of Rattus norvegicus. Lineage (NCBI taxonomy): Eukaryota > Metazoa > Chordata > Mammalia > Rodentia > Muridae > Rattus > Rattus norvegicus. The sequence continues at coordinate 35,755,189 of NC_141547.1, forward strand.
GTGAAGTCGTCACATTTAAATTATCACAATTAAAAGAATCACTATTGTTTAGCTAAGGTTCTTGTTTTCTGTTTATCTTCATTCATATAATAATCATACTAAAAAGAAAATGAAAACACATCCCAGAGTTTAAATATCCAATATTAAAATTAAAAAAATAAATTCACTATCAAACATTTTGAAAATGAAATAGTAAAAACATGCCTTTTCTCTGTATGATTCTGACTGAAATTGGGCAATCTTTAGAAGGAACTTCTATGTCAGGATGTGTCCATCAAAATCTGAACATTGACATCTACTTTATGCACCTGTTGATGTGTCGCCAACCTTCTGTCTCATTCTGCTCGTATGACATTTCCTCACTGAAGTGATTTGTTAGACTCTGAAAGGGGGCAATGTACTCTTTGGTGAGCACAGCCTGGAGAACACTTTTGAGTTGGTAATAATTCTAAGGTATTTTACACAGGTCACTTTTTTTTTATTTTCCCATCTTTATTAAATTAGGTATTTCTTATTTACATTTATTTTATTTTTTTTTATTAACGAGTATTTCTTATTTACATTTCGAATGTTATTCCCTTTCCCGGTTTCCAGGCAAACATCCCCCTAACCCCTCCCCCTCCCCTTCTTTATGGGTGTTCCCCTCCCCACCCTCCCCCCATTGCCACCCTCCCCTCAACAATCACGTTCACTGGGGGTTCAGTCTTAGCAGGACCAAGGGCTTCCCCTTCCACTGGTGATCTTACTAGGATATTCATTGCTACCTATGAGGTTAGAGTCCAGGGTCAGTTCATGTATAGTCTTTAGGTAGTGGCTTGGTCCCTGGAAGCTCTAGTTGCTTGGCATTGTTGTTCATAAGGGGTCTCGAGCCCCTTCAAGCTCTTCCAGTTCTTTCTCTGATTCCTTCAATGGGAGTCCTATTCTCAGTTCAGTGGTTTGCTGCTGGCATTCGCCTCTGTATTTGCTGTATTCTGGCTGTGTCTCTCAGGAGAGATCTACATCCAGCTCCGGTCGGCCTGCACTTCTTTGCTTCATCCATCTTGTCTAATTGAGTGGCTGTATATGTATGGGCCACATGTGGGGCAGGCTCTGAATAGGTGTTCCTTCTGTGTCTGTTTTAATCTTTGCCTCTCTATTCCTTGCCAAGGGTATTCTTGTTCCCCCTTTTAAAGAAGGAGTGAAGCATTCACATTTTGATCATCCGTCTTGAGTTTCATTTGTTCTAGGCATCTAGGGTAATTCAAGCATTTGGGCTAATAGCCACTTATCAATGAGTGCATACCATGTGTGTTTTTCTGTGATTGGGTTACCTCACTCAGGATGATATTTTCCAGTTCCGACCATTTGCCTACGAATTTCATAAAGTCGTTGTTTTTGATAGCTGAGTAATATTCCATTGTGTAGATGTACCACATTTTCTGTATCCAGTCCTCTGTTGAAGGGCATCTGGGTTCTTTCCAGCTTCTGGCTATTATAAATAAGGCTGCTATGAACATAGTGGAGCACGTGTCTTTGTTATATGTTGGGGCATCTTTTGGGTATATGCCCAAGAGAGGTATAGCTGGGTCCTCAGGTAGTTTAATGTCCAATTTTCTGAGGAACCTCCAGACTGATTTCCAGAATGGTTTTACCAGTCTGCAATCCCACCAACAATGGAGGAGTGTTCCTCTTTCTCCCGCTCTGCATGTACTGACAGGTCACTTTTATAGTCCTTCACAGATCCTAGTATCCTCTTGTCTGTTTTTCTCATTGAACAGATTATGGCTTGTTCGTTTTTGTAACTACCTGCATGCCTCATGAGTGGTTCATTGTCATCCTAGATATACAATAAATGTCAGAGTATATTCATGTCAGAAACCACTCCTGTGAACAGATTGGCTCATACACTGAACTCGGGTGAACCAGTGAAGAGGGGGTAGCTGGGGAAGGAAGGAGGTTGGCAGGGGTTCAAGGTGAACAAAACAAAAATGGTGAGGTCGGGGAGTGGCCAGGTGAGAACGTGTGTTCTGGTTATATGAGGCGGGGTGAGAAGAATGTGTGTTCTAGTTATCTGAGTCTGGGTGAGAACTGCCCCCAACACTGCAGGGGAAGTAAGAGCAACTGTCCCACTCATGGCTTCTGTGGGCAGTGTACAGGGTTGGGGAAGGGAATGCTAGTCTGCTCATCCTTTGCTTAGGGATGGTCTGCAGTGTGGTGATGTTGGGAGGTAAGGCATTGGGGAGGAAGATTAAAGTAGTTTTTAGTGTTCTCCCGAGGCTGTGATAAAAGCCAGAGCCTGCCCTCACCCTGCAGTGAGTGGAATGGATGCCGTAGCTGCCACAGGGATAAAGGCTTGGCTCTTGTTCTCAGTTTGTGACTAGTGTGCAGGTCCGTGCTTCAGAAAAACCACTGAGGGGATGGGATGACACAGTGCTTCTGAGGGCTTAGTAGCTGGGACTGAGTCAACTATGCCAGGGGTGGTGCTGTGTGCCCGTACTGCCTGCCCACAGGAGGCTGAGTTGGGAGGCTCTCTTGAGGCCTGGGAGTTCAAGACTAGATTAGGCGCCATAGGGGGAACTTACATCACAAAGCAGGTAAGTTAGTCATGACGGTCTGTAATGTTAATGTATTTCCTGTGTAAAGGGCCATTCTTCTGCAGACTGCCCACCTTTCAGGATTTCACAGGTACCTTTGAAAGGCACCGGGGCAGTCTTTCAGAACATGGATGCGTATTTCTAGAGAAACCTGTCTTCAGTTCCTTCCTTGTGTTGATCTAGATTCCATAGCATTTGATAGATAGGGATATCACAGTTGTACTTTGGTGTTTTTGTAAGTTTGTTACATCAGCAGTGAGGTAGATGATAGATAAATCCCTTGGCTTTACTAGTTTAGGGAAGAAGGGAGAACGCTCATTTGTTACTCCACTGTCTTCTAGTGTTTTCTGTTAGAGATGATCGCTTTTATTGTCAGACTTTTTAGGACTGGTATCTCTTTTAAACAAAATCATGGGAAGCTGTTGCGTCTGTGGGCTTCTGTTTTTAGGCTCCAACAGACCAAACTAAGAAAATCAAAATGGAGTCACTTGTGCTATAGCTCCACATAGTGAACACAGACTGAGTGCAAGCGTTAAGACCCCTAAGCTGGCTAGTTCTCCATGAAACCAGATCTCAGTCTGAGAAAGTGTCCTCTTGGCTTTACATCTTATGTAAACATTTAATCAGAACAAGTGAGATCTCAGTGTCATAGTTTAAAATCTATTGACTGGCCCCCGTGTCTCACGGTCCTAAGGTCACTGTTCTGCCAATGCCCGAGGGAGTTCTCATTCCATTTTACAGAGTAGACTTTGCCCTGTTTATCAGTTTCACAGAAAAGCCAAGTTTATCTATGTAATCCTGGTGTAATTTTATCTCTTGATAATCTCTTAAGTAGCACGCTTACATTACTCAATATTTCAAATTTAGGTTCTACTTTACTCCCTCTTGTGCCTGTCACTACTGAAGAGAATGCGGCTCCCTTGCACAACCTACCCTCCCACCCACACAGAAAAACACTTCCTGCCCTCCACAAACATTTATAATAGTAACAAGATTAGTATTTATTTATATTACTGTGATGCTATGGAGTCCGGTTAGTTAGCCAAGCTCAGGATGTACTGTGGGTGCTTTTGTATGGCTTTTCTGAATGATTGTTTTTATTTGCCCTGGAATTAATTTCATTTCTATATCTATGATGTTTAGCTAACTTATTATAAGCTTCCCTCGTACATTCACTTTTACATTCTACAAGAATTCTCCCGAGGAACCTTCTGACGCGCTCTTCTGGACAGGTTGACCTCTCTGCTTGCTGCTGTCTGTCCCTTTTCTTGGAATTTCCCTTCACCATGATGGGAACTTGGGAGGTCTTTTTCCCTTTTTTGTTTTTGTTTTTTCAAAAACTTTTTATTGGTTCTTTGTGAGTTTCACATCATGCACCCCAATCCCACTCATCTCTTCTCCTGTACCCGCTCTTCACCCTTGCAAACACCAACCCCCCCAACAGAGAAAAAAAATCTCATTGTGGAAGCCGTAGTGTGTCACAGTGTGTCCCACAGTGCACCGTTTTGTCTACACTTTTGCTTGCCAGTGTTCATTGCAATGACTTGTTGGTCTGGGACTAGGCTCCTGGCTTCTGCTACTCCACGATACTGGGACTTCTCTGGGACTCCTCTTGGTATCCTGTTATTGCCTTGTGTCATGGAAATCCTGTCATGGATCCAGTTCAAAGGATCTTATCCTGAGAGGTCAGTCTGCTGGCTCTCCTGCTCGCACACTCTCTGGGCCGGCTCACCTGCAACTCCTACAGCCAGGGCCAGCTCTCCTGTGCTGCCCAGGTGAGGTGCAGGGCCTGTTCTCCTGAGTGCTACAATAGGTGAAGGGCAGAGCCAGTTCTCCTGCCTGCCATGGGTAGTAAGGGGTGGAGGAGGCAGGCATTTCTCTTTGTCCATGTCACTGCTCAGCAGACAAATAGTGAAGCCAACTGTTCCTCAGTGAGCTGGCTTGCCTATCTTTCCCCCTCCACCCCCCGCACTCTAGCCCCAGGGTCAGCTCTGTTATGCTGCCCAGGTGAGGAGCAGGACCCACTCTCCTGCTCTTATGATCCCAGGGCTAGGTTTCCTGCCTTCCACTGGTGGTGAGGATTGAGGGGCTAGGAGGGTATCTTTGCCTCATGGGAGGTGAGTGGTAGGTTCAGCTCTCCCACACTTGTACCTTGGGGTAAGCTTACCCACAACTTCTGCAATGTGTGGCCTGCTCTCCTGAATACTAAAGCTGACGAGGTGTGGGCTCTGCCCTCTTGCTCTCATGGCCCCCAAGGCCACCTCTCCCATGATGCCCAGGAGAGGGGTGGGACTAGTTCTGCACAACCTTCAGACATCAACTCATCCCCAGGTGGCAGTGCACACAGGGGTGTCCGCCTGGCCTTTGGTAGTTAACAGACCCCTCCCTGCTGCTATAGGGCCAAAAATCCAGACGTGGCCCCCTGGTGGCAGCACAGACCAGGACCCCACCATGGTCCCAGGTGGCATCACCAGTTACTCACGTCAGGTTCTTGCCTCCTACCCTCACTTCTCTGGTTCTGCCTCTCTTCATCGTGAGCACATCTTCCTTTTTCTTTCTCTTCCATTTCTTCACCATTCACTTGTTCCTCTTAGGTGGTGCCTGGGGTCTCTGAGTGTCTGGGGGTCGTCTCAGGAGTGGTCTCAGGAGTGTTAATGCATGCATTAACATGCATTAAGATGCCAGGCAAGGGGGTTGGGGATTTAGCTCAGTGGTAGAGCGCTTGCCTAGCAAGTGCAAGGCCCTGGGTTTGGTCCCCAGCTCCGGAAAAAAAAGAAAAAAAAAAAGATGCCAGGCAAGGGTCATCACAGGCATGGTCTGTTCCCCATTCCCCAGGCCTGTGAGGTGCCAGACTAGTGGCTGTTTCTCAGGCTAGCTTGCTGTTTGGCACCTTGTGAGGGTCATCTGTCTTCGGCTCACTCCTGCCTGGCATTCAGGTTCTTCTAGTCTCTGGCTTGTTCCCCATCCTGAAAGCCCATCTGGGCTTGCCTGGTGCCAGACTGGTGGTCATCTCAGGCTAGCTCCCTGTTTGGATGGGGAGGTGGAATGGTTGTCTCAGGCTCACTCTTTTCAGGGAATGTTATGCTACTAAAATCATTCAGATGTTCGTAGATCACATGTGAATGCTGTATTTATGATCCTATACCCATATTGACATTCTGCTGAATATAGAATTTGTAAGTTAACGGTCTATTGCTTTCTGGTGGCTCTCCCTGCTTTTTCTCAGTTCTCAGTTTCTTCTAGGGGGAAACCCTCTGCTTCTGAGCTGCCAGTATTGTGGTGATTGCCATTCTGAATTTTGATCTTTTTTATTATTATTAACTTTTAAGTGTTTTGAACCTTCTGTCTCTTGCCATAATTTTGAAATTTTATAAGATGTGCCTTGACTTGGTTATATTTTTAATCTGGATATAACCTTTATTTTGGCAAAAACATGCCTAACTTTTTGCTTTTTCTTCCCATTGTTTTGTCACACTCTGGGCTCTGGGTGGGACCTCTAATGCTATTGTGTTTTCTTCCCAATTCATTGTTTGTTTGACTTTCTGTCGTAATTTTTGGGAGATTTCCTCAGCTTGCATTTTAACTCTCCTGAGTTTTTGATTTCTACTGTCTTGATTTCCAGTGTCCACACCCCACCTCCTTTGGGTACTTTATTGTTTCTTTTGCCTGCGTCACAGCCTTGTGTCATATACGTTTGATACTAAGATCTTTCTAGAATTCTTTGGTAATCCTAAGCCTTCTTTCGTTTTGTGTCTAGGTTGGGCCTTTCTGATGTCTTTTTGTGCCCAGTGATGTGGATCACATGGTATAAGAGAGCTTACAAGTGCTTAGACCATTTCACATTAGCTCCCTTTGCACTGCGGTACCCCTGCCCTGGGTACCACATTCTTCATTCTTCCCTGAATAGATCCTGTCTTAGGTTTCATGAAACAACAACAACCACAACAAACAAACAAAACCTTAGTTTTTCCTAGCATTGTGAATAGCTCCCTTGACACAGAAGAGGGACTATGTTTGTTTTTCAAATAGACCTGCAAAAAATTACCCTGCAGTTGGGCGTGGTGGTGCATGCCTTTCACGTTTGAGGCCTGAATGATTTACTCAGAGAGTTTTAGGCCAGCCAGAGCTACTCAGTGAGGCTCTGTTGATCTTTTACTGCTTTGTGGGTCTTCTTTCTTCCTCTGTTCTCCATCCTTCGTCCACACTTCCAACCCCCTTGCATTGATAGGAGAGAACAAAAGGATAGGAAGGAAAGGGAGCGAGGCTATCGCTACACTACTTCCTGCCAATTAGGGGCATCGGGATCCTTGGGACAAGTTTGATTTCCGCCCTCAGGATTTCTAATTTCTTCTTTCTTCTTTGCGAACAACTACTTAATAAACTGTGACCAACAACAACCAATCAACCATGACCGACAGCAACCAACCAATACCAATAACCTGCTCTTGGGGCCCTGGCCCCATTTATACACTCTCTGAAAAGTCCCCAGAATTCCAAATATCATACAATGGCAGAATTTGTCTGCAGCTGGCAAAGTCACATCCCGGCATGAAGTGAGTCACAGTCAGCCGCTGTGGCAATCAGAAGCAGCCCCCCATCCGACTCCTGGGATTAAAACAAAAACATTCTTATAATATTTGTGTGTTTTTCAAAGAAATAAAAATTCTCACCATACTCTGTTTCACTCCCTTCCCCTGAAACACTAGTTCCTTCCTTTAAAGAGTTTGGAAGGTAGCTCAGTTAGTAAAGTCCTTGCCATGCAACTTTGAGGGCCATTTACAACATCCATATAAAAAGCACAGCAGGATACAGATGCGATCCAGTGCTGGGGAGACAGAAACAGGTAGATCCCTGAAGCTTGTTCACTAGTCAGCCTTGTGAGTCATGGAGCTCCAGGTTCAGTGCAAGATACTAACTTAAAACTAAGGTGGAGATCAAATGAGAAAGATGTTCATCTATGGCCTCTACCTGTGCGCGCGAGCGCGCGCGCACACACACACACACACACACACACACACACTCACACACTTTAGCTCCAAGTTCTTCTTTGCTACCACTCCTAGGGCTCCTAGATTTGGTGACTTTATTCTTATCCTAGCTAGAAGTTTTATGGTATAAAATGGTTGTTTTCCAAGTGTCCACTTCCTGCCTCTGTTAGACCTTGGGTGTATTTGTCTTCTGGTTTTTCAACCTTTGTCTTTTAAACCTTTTTTCTGTTTTGTACTTTTTAAAATGTATATTTATTTACAAACATTTTATTATTTTAAATATTGTGTGTGTGTGTGTGTGTGTGTGTGTGTGTGTGTGTGTGTGTGTGTGTGTGTTGGGTATGTGCATGTGTGTGTAGGTGCTCATGGATTCCATGGAACCACGATATAGATGCTGGGAACCAAACCTGGGTCATCTTCAAGAATAGTGCACGCTCTTAACTGCCGAGTCCTCTCTTCAGTCCCTCAGAGAGTTAATTTCTTAATAACAACGAGTAAATAAAATATCTATTTTTGATGGACTTCCAGGAAGGAAGTGGGTGCGTATCCAGCCCTTCATCTTTAGCTGAACTTTTTCCATGAGAAGTGTACTTCCGTTCTACCCTTTGAGGGACAATGGCTTTTGTTGGCCAGAATTTTCCACTGATCAATGAATTATAACAAGGCAGTGTATTTATATGGGAAGAGTTCTTCCTTTGGAACCAGGAGGGATTTTTTTTCTGGTCTTGATCTAATTACTTTGGGAAAGATACTTTGATGATGTTTAACCTAACCTTAGCCTTTTAATTTGTGGAGCAAAGGAGATGATGGGTAAGATCCCTTCCAGCTCACATAGCCCAACTCTGTATAAGATTATTAGTCTCTCAGTAAATCAGATTGGCTGATTCCTCCTCACCCTGAAGTCATTAAACAGACATTTTTCTTATCTCTCGTATCTGGACTTTTGCTTCTAGAACTGCAGTTAGGACATGCTGTAGCCAGTGTCGTCCAAAGTCTGTGTATTGTGTGACAACAGTGGAGCTGCTCCCTGGATGAGAACTACATGCTCTATACACACGTGTCTAGAGCCTAGCTTCCTTTTTCCCTTGTAATCTTTTCTAAGTAGCCATTTTCTTTCCTTTCTGAAAATGACTTTTGATAGATTTCTAAAGAAGTAGAATTTGCATACCAACAGTTTCTCAAGAAAACAAGTAGATAGTAATCTATCATCTATCCATCATCTATCTATCTATCTATCTATCTATCTATCTATCTATCTATCTATCTATCATCTATCCATATATCTATCATCTATCTACTTATCTATCATCTACCTATCATCTATCTATCTATCTATCTATCTATCTATCTATCTATCTATCTATCTGTCTGTCTATCTATCTATATCTATCTATTATCTATCCATATATCTACCATCTATCTACCATCTATCTATCATCTATCTATCTATCTATCTATCTATCTATCTATCTATCTATCTATCTATCTTTGAGATAGGATCTTATTATATAGCCTAAGTTTAGTTTGAGTTTTATGATCCTTTTACCTCAGCCTCCTGAGTATTATGGTTTACTACTACAGACCAAAATGCACAGGCCAAAACTGTAATATAGCAAGAAGACCAACTTAGTTGTAAAAAGAATAAGTTTTCTTTGATTGCTCATTTATGATCCACGTGGATTAATGGTCCAGGTTGCCAAGTTCATCAAGAGACTGGGTGGTAGGAAGAGGCACAAGGCTTCAGGCTCGTCTTTAAGAGAATGGCACAGAGTTCCACCTCTGTGTAGAATTAGGATGTTCAGGCCCTGCTGCTGCAAACCTAGAAAATATTAAGGAAAAATGGAAGCAGAGCCTAGATAACTACTTTTATTTTAAAGCATTATTTGGGTGATTCTGATGTACTTTTTGGTAGATTAACAGCTAGTTGAGAAGTTATGCTGTGTACATTTTTAGAAATAGAAGAACTCGATGAACTTGGTGATGAATGAGAGAGATTATGGGCACAGGTCATTAACTAGAGACAGGAGAAAGGGTTGTGCCAAGGAGGGGAGTTCTGCATTGATGGAATTTTCATAGGGGAGAGAGGATTGTGGAAAGTGGTGGAGACCAGAGGATGAACTCCGTGAGGAGGGGTGGCCCTGCACCTTTGGAGGCTATTTTGAGCAATGTTTGGACTGACTCGGGAAGCATTGGAGTGGATATTGACTGTCCGAATACAACTGGATTGTGAACATCTCTGTGGTCAGACTAAGTTTGGGCTTTATCCTGCAGGTGTCACATGACACTGAGGATGTCTGAAGAATGAAGTGATGGAACTTTGAAGACCGAGTCAACGGGCAGAAGGGGTATGTGGTAGTTAGAGTTAAGTGGGGAAGAGTGTGGGTCATGGGAGAGCAGTTGAGAAGGTGCTGCCATTGTCTAGCTGTGAACTCAGGATGTTGTGAGCTAGGGAAGTGACAGTGGAATTCAATGAAACCATAATAGATGCCACGTTCACACTAAGTTTATTATCTACATCTCATTTAAACCTCACATTAACCGTGTATACCCCGGCACACCTTCTAAATCAAAGGGTGGATATTTAGAGGCTATGCTGTTAAAGAGACCCTCATAAAAATCAGAGGAGCCCTGAGTAGTCATTGAGAAAGAGAAGAACACTAAGGTTACTAGGTTGGAAGGAAGCATGGTGGAGTTCCTCAGTAGCTCAGTGTCCAGTCACAGATTACATTATCAAATTGCACTAAATGTGCTTCAAGGGACTCCTTTTACTTCTGTGGTTTGATATGTAATTGCTTCCTGAAAGGACATGGAGCATGTAAGGGAAAGAAAGGTTCCTTTAATTCAGCTTGCCTCAGGGGAGAGTCTGCAGGCCTCTTCTGAGCACCTTTGGGTTTTCAAATGGTTGAGAATTAAATATGTTTGAATTTGACTTTTCTCCCTCCCTCCCTCCCTCCCTCCCTCCCTCCCTCCCTCCCTCCCTCCCTCCCTCCCTCCCTCTCCCTCTTCCTCTCCCTCTCCCTCTCCCCACTTCTTCCTCTCCCACCCCCTTCTCTTTCATCCCCTGTTTCCTTTCGTATACCTTAGTGGTCAGAAAGACACATTCCAGGAACCATTTTCCCTCTTTCCATTATAGGGTGTTCTGATGATTGAACTCGGGTCATCAGATTTGGTGGCAAGCGCCTCTACCCGTTAAGCCATCTTGCCAGCTCTTGTTTACATTTTAAAAGGTTCCAGGTGTAGGACTGAGGGTCTTTGTATCCAGGCAGGTTTCCCTGAGGAGGGTTAGCTCTGACCTCTTGTGGTCCGGATAGCATATATATGGATCATGATGGTGTATTTATCAGGGGACTTCCCTGTAGCAGCAGCTTCCCTGTGGTACCACGATGATATGGGATCAAGGGGACATCTTCACTGAGGTACAGATGAGTGAGTTGTATCCACTACCATGCTCACTCATCGTTTAAATCAATTATGCTTTTTGCATACCAAGATCTTGAGGTCTAAATCCACAACACAGGCAATGGAATGCACTTTGCCATCTGAAGTATTTGTTCTCTGAAGTCAAATAGCAGAATACTAGAGAGCTGAGGGATACTGGGAGAGATGGGGGCTTGCATGCATCATCACCATTATCATCATTGTCATCATCTTCTTCATCGTTGTCGTCGTCGTCGTCATCATCATCATCAATCTTGATTAGATTTTCCTAGGAACGGGCAGGGCAGGATGGAGACTGAAGTAAGAGGAGAAGAGCTCTTTGCCTTGAACAACATGCATTAGGAACTAGGATGTTAGGAATTAGGAAATGCAATAGCATTAGGAAATTAACACCATATCCTCGCTGTTTATTTTCTTACCATAGAATCCCAGGATCTTCAATGGCAGGAGAAAGAGCAACAGAAGACCGAGATGAATTTTAACACTATCCTAGAAGAGATTCTTATTAAAAGGTCCCAGCAGAAAAAGAAGACATCACCCTTAAACTACAAAGAGAGACTTTTTGTACTTACAAAATCCGTGTTAACCTACTATGAGGGTCGAGCGGAGGTAGGAGACAATCGCGTTCTACTCCCGTTTTCAGAGTTGCTCTCCGTTGAGTTAATGAACTTGAGGTTACAATTTGCTGCCATTCAGACTTGAAAGTTGAGATTCCGCGTGTGCTAGAACTCAGCACAAGTCTGTCATGATAGTTTAAGATACGGAGCTATCCATTTCGCGTCAGCCCCCTGAACGAATTAATCTGCCAGAGAACACCCATTCCTGTATTTTATAGATCCTTATAGAATTTATTAGGTGTATTAAGCACATGGCTTTCCCCCACAACCTGCCATATTATGTATCAAAGCCCAAGATGCTTTGTGTGAACGTTTCTTCACCGCCGGCAACCGATCAGTTATTTGGTGAACTATTTATTGATCTACAGAAGAATCCTTCAACTCTTGATGCAATGTTTTTTTGATGGGGCGAGGGAGATTGAAGAAGCATGTGTCTAGTGAGCTCCCACTGTGAGATGTTGAGGTACGGTGGGGAAGGCTGTGTTGGTTAGACAGCTTCTGACTTTCCATAAGGAGTGCGAGTGATGGCTATCTCTGCCTGACCCAATTTAAAATCTTGCCGTGGTGGACATGGTATTTTCTACTACTGTCATTGTCTTTCCTGTTAGAAATAATTTCAGGTTGTAGTGAATGGTTAGGAACTGAATTTCTCTTGGCGACGTGTTATAGCAAATGTGGTCATGGTGAATACCTTAATTGCAATTATTAAGGGGTATTTTTAACAGCTGTTGATTTGCTTGTTTTGTTGTTGTTTTCTCCTTCTGTGTTTGGGTTCCCTTGGTTTACACAGAGTGCCATTGTGTCTCCTGAACCATTCTTATTTCTCCTATGGCGTATCACTATGACCAGTGTCCATCTCAGGTTCACGCACCATACGGCCCTGTTCCCTTAACCATAAACCCCTGCAAATGCTGAAAACCAAAGTTTCAACACTTTTACTTGTAAAACTAGAGCTGACGTAAGACCAAACCTACTCTCTATTCTATTCACGTTCAACACATATGTAGGCATACCCAGAACTATTAATGTGACTAGGTACATCGGGTGCATATTGAGAATTGTCATATTATATGATACGTCTGCTACATTTTCTTGCTATCTGAGAAGTTCAGAAATGCAAACGCATTTCAGATAAGAATTGTTACCAGAAGTAAAGATTATTTAAGAATGCAAACAGATTTGGAGGGAAATATTAGTAAGTTTTTGTTTGGCGGCAATCATTTGTTATAACTGGAATTTTACCGTAGGAAATCCAGGAAAATAGAAATATGGCAGCAGAAGTGGTAAAAGGTGGTAACAAGTGGTGAAAAGGTAATAACCCCAAACATTGTCGACTTAGGACATGGAGTGGCACTATTAAACACAACACAGCAGGGGCAGAGAGATGGCTCACAGGTTAAAGGCACTGGCTGTTCTTTCAGAGAACCCGTGTTTGGTTCTCTGCATCCGCATGGATGCTCACAGCCAGCCGTAACTATGGTTACAAAGAGTCTGATGCGAAGTCCTGTGGGAGCAGCATGTGTGAGGTGCTCCGATACTCAGGCAGGCTAAACACCATACACACAAAGAGAAGACGGAACACGCTGGTCAACTTACTCTGAAGATCCTTAGTATACGATTGGCCCTTGATATCTGGGAGAGGCCTGGCTCCTCTCATCACCAGCTCATATGCTAAAACAGTGAAGCATTTGCATGTAGCTCCTGTAAATTACCTGTATATTACTTATTGTACCAGTTATACTATGGATGCTATAAGACTACTCATTCTACATTGCTTAGGGAATAACACAGGAAAAAGCTGTATATGTTCATATATTTTCCAGGGTTGGTTGATTCTATGAACTCAGAACCTATAGGTGTGGAAGGTTCACTGTGCAGAGTTAAAAGTCTCCTGTCTGTTTAAGCAGTAAAAGACAGGAGGGCCCCTCGCATTTCAGATCCCAGTCCACTGTCTGGATGTGAAGTGGCTTCGGTGGTTGCAAGAACCAGAAAGGGTGGGATGAGGCGGTCATCCAACATTTAGAAACCCCCCTTCTAACCCTTATTCAGTGTCCTTGTCTTTTCTGGCCATTGCTCACTGGCCCCATGACCTCAGCCATTAGCTGAGTTTCCTTCCCAACACCCCGCTCCTGTAGTGTGTGGAGTGGTGTTTTGATTTTCGTGCTTTCTGCTGTGGTGGACGGCCTGTTGTTCATTAGTGACCTACTTCTTGAGCCAATCACAGCTTTGTTGCCTCTCACAGTAAGGGGTAAATAGTCACCAGGTGGTAGAGTGTGTGCTTAGCATGTGCCAAGCCATTGATTAGATCCACACACCTAAAACAACAAATACTTGCTTTTATTGAATTATGACTTAAAAATAAGAATCACATTTCTCGAAATAACAGTACTTCTAACAATATGGGGCAGGTTTCTGAATGACTGCTTATTATCTACAAAATCCAAGAAGGGCTTCACACTGGAGTTACTTCCCTGTTTGGGGGTGTGTGTTAAGTTCCTGTTTGCAGGGATGAGTCTTCTTTTTGTCTCTCTGTTCTTAGAATCATGACTCAAAGAGCCTTGTGCGGTGAGGAGCCTATGAGAACATTGAGTTAAAAAGTTAAGATTCTAGAATTGGACTGAGCACGACTGGAACCATTTGAGAGATTTAAATGTCTGTAGCTCTTCTATTTAAAAAAATCAAACACCAAAAACAGTGAAAAGGCTGCCTCTCGCTTTAGTAGTTCCCTCATGACTGTTGAATGCTTTGAATGACAGCCCTTTCTGTAGTCTCTGCACCCAGCTTCTGTAACACGATGGTCAAAGCCTTTCCTCAGACTGTTCCTTGCTAATTCATTTACTGTGCTTTTCAAAGTGTATGGAGAGATTTTGTTTTAGATAGATCTTCAGATATTCAGTTAAACTATCCAGTTAAGTCTCACATTGAAAAGCTATCAGGCCCTTGGTTTCTTCACTTTGCTTTCCCTCTCTTCTGGTGTCGAGTCTGTTCACATTCGGGCATGGTGCTGCTTTCAACTTAGGGAGCTAAATGACCGATGTGCGAGGCCCCTTGATTTCCTGGGGAGTCTCCACTCGATATGGGATGGGTGTTAGGGAAGCATAAGACTGGGGTGTGTTGAAATATCAAACAAACCCCCCAAAACCCAACAACAATAAACAAACCTGCTGAATAATGGTAAAGAAAAAAATTGAGCTTTTGAATAAAAGAAACTAAGTACTATATAAATAAAGGAAACTATGTGAATTTTGCCACAGTTATTACTAAGAAAGCAGGAGACCAGGCTGGGCAGCAGTACTATCTGATAGAGCATGGATACCCCACAGAGTCTATAAAGTCAAAGGGGGCTGAGCAGTGTGAAAAGCCAAGTGTCCTTTCCTTCCTCTCCTCCCGGTCCCACCCTCCCACCGGCTTCCCCCATTCTGCCCTACTCCCCAGCAAAGGATAGGGTCCCAACCCACATCAAGTCACATCAGGACTAGGTACATCCTCTCCCACTGAGACCAGACAAGGCAGCCCAGCCAGGGAAAGGGATCCAAAGCAGGCAACAGAGTCCAAGTCAGAGACAGACCCTCCCCTCCAATCGTTAGGGGACCCACATGAAGACCAAGCTGCACATCTGTTTCCTATGTGTAGAGGCCTAGGTCCGGCCTGTGCATTAGGCAGACCTTTTAGCTTAGCATTCTCAGGCACACTGGTTTTAACAATGGTGTGACTTTTGAAACACTGACTATGTGCAGGGGCACCGTTCTAAGTTCTTTGCACACACAGGCTTATTTGGTTTTATTTCAGAATGAGGAACCAAAGCAAAGAAAGATAAAAGGCCTTGCATAAAGTGTGCCGTGCTAGAAGTTGCGTATTCTTACAAGAAATTGCAGGGCTGTTTCTTCAAAGCCTATCTTTGAAACCACCTTGCTACTCCAGGAAAAATTAGTGGAGGGTGGGGATGGGCAGTATGGAGAGAACTGTTACAGTCCTCTGTAATACAGATAAAATTTTATTTGAGGGTGTTTTATTATTCTCAGTTACAACTGTTTTGAAATCTTTTGTACTAAAAAAAAGACTCACAATGAACAGGACTTTTTTTTTTTTTTCTTTTTGGTCCTGTCTGCCTCTAATTGGATGTTCTGAAATAACATTTTCAGTTTGTATGTGGAGGTTAAAATTATTTTATGTAGATTGTGTCTTTTTATATGCTTAACTTCATTTTCATCTCCATTTTGACAGCAGCCCAGATCTGAAATGAAGGGCTCAGAGTCTTCCAGAGATGTAGACAAGAACTGGCTCCTGTGCCAGGAGCGCCCCTAGCCCATGCCTACGTATCTGTCCCTTTACTTGGTTGTTCTTACTTGTAAGTCAATAGTGACAGGATTGCCTGGTAAATTCTAGAAAACTCTCAAGCTTCAAGAAGAGGTTGTAGGAAGTTGCGGTTTGGAATGCAGTCAAACAGAAGTTCCTAATAACCTGGAGAGCCACTCTGTAAGCTTTGTCTCTGAAGTTTACAGGGCTGAACCCTTTACCTACGTGTGTTAGCTCTGGCAGTTTGTAAATGTTACAGCTCTGAAGCGTCAGGCTTTTCCTAAAGAAGTGGTTCCCTACAGAAGCTCTCGTTCGTTTGCTACAGAAGCCCGGCTCGCCACTGCAGGGGCGGGTTTTCCCACCGCAAGTGTTTACAGCTTGAGCAGGAGGGGGTGGTTCCCGGGTGGCAGCTCTGCTCCGCTAGGCAGGGGAAGGGTTTCCCCTGTGAAAGTGTATCAGTTCTGCTCCAGCAAGGGGGAGGTTTCCTCAGTTAGAAGGGCAAAAAGTGTTAGAGCTCTGCTCACAGAGTATCCTTACAACAAAGAATACCACAAAGTCATACTACACAGCAAAGCTCGCATCAGAGATTTATTGGGAGGGAGAAACCCAGGAGGGGAGCCGCCTCTGCTGTGGGAGAAGGGGCAGGGAACTGAGCAGAAGGCAGGGCTTTTGTAGGATTTCTTGGGGTCGGGGTATTTCCAGGTTGGCAATTTCCAGGGTGAGGATTGGTGGGATTTAAATTTCCGAGCTTGGGCAAGATCAGGGATTGTTGGGTTTTCCTGTTTGAGGATTGGTGGGTTTCTGTTTCTTGGCCCTGGTCTTGGGTTTGGGGACAAGTCAGGGTCATGGTGCTTTTCCTTTGCCTTTTAACCCTACACAGTTTCAGAACTGAGTCCTAAAAATTGTAGGACACCCAGTTGGTGTCTTTGAGTGAGGCTGACTGACGTTTAGATTCTCACTCTTGTATGTTTCCAGTGTGATACGTGGTGTTAGAGGTGTTGGGATAATGAAAAAGAGTTTTTCCTTCTCTTTTTCAGCTTCCTGAGAGCTGGGAACAGGGATCCTGGCTAACCTATCTTTTTACTGCTGAGGGGTTCGCACACCTGGATGCCCAGTATGAGGTATAGTTAGGTGGATTGCAGACAAGCCAGGGAGACAAGCAGCAGGTAGGGCGGGATTATTCATGACCACCAGATGCTTGATTCTGTCTTCCACTGAGATTCCCGGACAGGAAATGAAAGCAATTAGTGATCATCTGAGGGTCGTTTTCTTCAACTGGGCTTGGAAAACCAGGAGCTCTTAGCCTTACAGGGATGAGAGCCACCAAGATGAGTGCTTCTTCCTTGGATATTAGTTTGCTGCCAAGTAGAAGCCTCACTTCCAGTCCCTTCCCAAAGGTTTGTATCTTGCAGCACCTCAGTGCATGCTGGGGAGTTGGCAGGGCATGGGATGTTAATTCATTTTTACTACAGAGTCACTGGAAACATTTGCATCACACTGTATGTAGAGTTACTACTACAGAGGCCAGAGCCCCCTCTTGTCCCAGGGTTACAGCAAACACTGAAGGGGTATGCCTGGAATCATGAATGGAACCATCCCTTCGTCGTCCCCCGCCCACACACATATTTCTGATAAAGCTTAAAGTAAATTTTATATATAGAAAGAAATTATTAATATCTGATAGCAAACAGAAGAGTCAGCTGTATCATTGCATGAAAACTCATTTTCTCATTGGCATTTGAGCCTCTCTGTCCCTGGGGGGTGGGGGGGATAGTGGTGTTATACCAACTTCTTGATTATATTTTACTTCCCTTTTTTCTGTCTCTTCTTCCATTTTTGACTTTTGTTTTGTGTCTTCTCCTTGATACCTGGCCTCATTAATCATTTGAAAATGCCAAGATATTGGGTCAGAAGTCTAAAGGCCTCACACTATCTTAACTTGCTAAATGAATTATCTCCATTGGATAGCATTCACCCTTTTTCCTTAGGACAATGAGGCCTTTAAAAGAAAGATTTGTTTATTTTACTTAAATGAGTGTTTTATGTGCATGTATGTGTGTGTACCACGTGTGTGCCTGGTGCCTGAGGAGGTCAGAAGATGGTGTCAGATCCTCTGGAACTGGAGTTAGGGTAACTGTGAACTACCATGTGGGTGTTGGGTTGACCCTGGGTCCTCTACAAGAGTAACACGTGCTCTTAAGCACTGAGCTGCCTCTCCAGCCCCAAGGTGGACATCTTTTTATAGCCACAGAACAATGGTACAGAGATCACTATGCAAACATTGAGGCAGACTGTGTCGTTTCGTTTCGGGTCATTCAGGTGCCCCAGCGTCCTTACAGATGTTTCTCTACTTTCCTCCTTCTAACCACAAGGTCCAGGATATAATGCATTAACACACACTGACTTAGTTGGCCAAGAAATAGTTTGGTTTTTTTTTAAAGCTCCTGGTGAAGGAAAAGAAACATCTGTAAAACATATCCAAAGCTTCCGCTGAGTGCATATAACAGGTCCCAGCAAGAAATCACCTCAGGTTCCCTTGCTCATGAAGGATTCAAAGATTCATTCATTTGTTTCTTCCGGTTGTGTGTATGTGCCTATGTGAGATCCCGTCCACTGAGTGCACAGCTCCGTGGAGAAGGGAGGGCTGGAGTTACAAGTGCTCGTGAGCCTCCTGATGTGGGTGCTGAGATCTGAACCCATGTCCTGTACAGGAGAGCAGGTCTCTTAAGCCCTGAGTCTTTTCTACAACCCAAGATGTTCTTATCCTGTGCTCCATGCCTATGGAGCTCTCTCACACAAATCATTATGTCAGCATGGTCTGCCAGGGTGTTAAAAAGATCAGTTGTTAGTTTATGCCTTTGGCCAGTTTCCTAATTATTTTGTGTCAGAGCAGTCCTGGAGCGTGAAAGGCTTTGTATGAAGAATGTGGTACCCATAATAGCTAACCAAGCAAAAAGGGAACTTAATCAGAATTTAATCCTCTTGGAACTTTTGGTAGGGACAATAACAAAAATACCTGAGACCTGGCTGTGCTTTATTAGTTACAGGTAGTATAAGACAAGGGCTATAAGAAAGATCAGCAGTTTCGCTCAGAAGTGGTATTGTCTGCTTTAATTTATTTATAAAACTTACCTCTCAGCAGTGAGTGCCTAGTGATATCAAAAGACAATTTCCATAAAGTTTTCTTCATTGAATTTTCACAAGCCTTAGCTCTCAGCAATTTTTAGTGGTAGTCAGAAGTCAAGCTTGCGTCAAAGTTTTATTTAGCCCCCCTTTTTCCCACTGAATATATTCAGCAGACAGCGCTACAGGGACCGAAGGCAATTATAAAAAGTTGGCTTCCAGAAAGCGTGGGAAGCAGCGTAGTTGACGTCAGCTGGTTCTCCCCACCTCTCTCTTCCCATCCATCTGCCTTGATTGACTTGTCCTCACCACACTGTAGTCAGCTTCTTGTAGAAGTTTCTTCTGAAGCATTCTGATAACATGCATTTTGTCTCTGTTGGACCAGGAACTGTGGGGTTAGAGATCCTTAGAGTTTTTCCCTGAGATTCCATTTTCCTCTAAATGTTGGCAGATAAGAATAGGGATGATCCCAGGACATAAGGACTGTACACACACACACACACACACACACACACACACACACACACACACACCTACCTCTTATCCCCAACACACATTCATACCCTATCCACCAGCAAGCACAGTACTCACGCATACACCCTATCCCCTAATGCACCCTGTCCCCCAAAACACACACATACCCTATCCTCCCAAACACACAATACGAGAGAGAGAGAGAGAGAGAGAGAGAGAGAGAGAGAGAGAGAGAGAGAGAGAATATGCTTAAAAAGAGATCAAATTTAGGGAATGGAATATGCTTTAGTTGCAAACACAGAAATTGTGATTTTTCAAAAATGTATTTATTTATTCACTCTACACCCCAATATCGGCCCTTCCTTTCCTTCCAGTACCCCTTCATGCAAGTCCTCTCCCCTTCCACATTCCTCTTCTCTTTTGAGAAGGAAAAGCCCCCCTCTGGGTGTCACCCACCCCACTAATCCCCCTTCCCCCACATTTTCTTTGATGTTTAGGAGTTGGAAACGGTCATAAAGATTTTCACATGGCCCTCCAAGACCAAGCACATGAGAAAGGTTAGGCAGAGAGAAGTTACTCTGTGCAGAGGGAGAGGGGACAGCATGTGCAAAGGCCCTGACAATACACTGGGTGAGTCTGCAATGTTTATGGCCCCAGACCTGTGTGGATGTCTATAAAAAGTTGTCACTCATGCAGTGGGATCGCTGGTTTGTCACAATGAGTAATCACACATTATTTTAGAGTTTGATGAGACCTTCAAGAGTGACTTCCCCGTGTTCCAGTTTGGGAAACTGAGGATAAAGAGATGGTTTGCTTCAGGTCACCCGTTAACTGATCTCCAGCCTGGACAAAAAAAATCATTTTCTGATTGCACCATCTCAGTTCTGAAAAGGGTGTGTGTGGTTGTGCAATCAAGGGAGAGCAGTCTACCCTATCAGATAACTTGGCAGTGTGAAGTTAGAGCAGATCCCAGCAGGCTCTGCATCTCCCTCGGGAGAAGAGCAAGTGAGTCGTGAGGCTCTGGGTTCAATTCCCGCTCCAGGTAGGAGGGTGTGGATGGACAGGTGACAGTCTGATTGATGACAGGTCAGACACTGTTGCCTGAGAAATGGGTCGGCCTCTTCCCTTTAAAGCCTTGTTCCTGTTAAGCGTCTCAGTCTCCTCTCTGGTTATCCTGGTCCTGGCTCAAGTCATGTCAGGACGTTTTAGACATTTCCTCGGCAAACGCCTCGCTCCTTCTGAATGTCTGCACATCCATTCACGTGTTCTTAGTGCTCCTGCTTTCCCTGGCCAACTAGCAGTACGTAGTGGTTTCCCGAACGTCTGATGTTTAATAATTTAAGGGTGTCATAGAGTACTTCACACCTATTAACTCAAGACAGTTCTGCTGTTTGTCATTTGTGATCAGACATCTGTAGGGAAAGCAGAAACATCGTTAGACATCGTCATGACGGCTGCTGTTTCCCTTTAGTTCCTTTTTATTGTTTTGAGGAAATCTGTCATTTAAATTTAGAAAGTTTTTTTAAAGCATTTACTGATGCTAATCTCTCCCAGAGTAAAAAGTGGACGTTATCCAGTGTATACCAGGAGATGTCACATGACAATTAGAAAAAGAAGACGTTCTTAGTATATACCAGGAACCAGCATGTGACAATTAGAGAAAGTGGACATTCTTAGTATATACCAGGAGATGTCACATGACAATTAGAAAAAGAGGACATTCTTAGTATATACCAGGAGCCGGCATGTGGCAATTAGAAAAAGAGGATGATCTTAGTATATACCAGGAGATGTCACATGACAATTAGAGAAAGTGGAACTACCCTTTGAATTGTTTCTCACGAGTGGCAAAGTGTAAGCAGGAGGGGATTCAGAAGCGTGCGTGTCACCCACAGCGACCTCAGTGGAATGGATCGATTTAACTGTGTCAGGAAAATCCTAACACCGATAGCTTTAGGCTTCGTGAACAGACTCTACGTCCAAGATAAATGTTGAGGTTTAATAATTACCAATGGAAACCATTGCCTATTTCTTAGACCAATTCTATCTTTGTCCTTTGATTTTTGGTTGTTCAGTTCTTTTCTTTTTACGTAGCTCAGAGATGTGTCAGACACACTGTATGTCTCAGGCTGGCCTTGAACCATCCCTACTCACTGGGTTACAGGCACAAAATACTATTCTTGGCCTAACCTTTTATCTTCTTTCTTTCATTTTAGAAAACAATTGCTAAGATTTGCAAATACATTTCTAAGTTTCCCCAAAGAAAAAATGTTCAGGGGGCTGGAGAGGGGCTGTCTGCTCTTCCGGAGGTCCTGAGTTCAATTCCCAGCAACGACATGGTGGCTCACAGCCATCTGTAATGGGATCTGATGCCCTGTTCTAAAGTGTCTGAAGTGCCTCAGGTGTGTCTGAAGACAGCATACTCACATACATTAAATAAATAAATAAATAAATAAATAATTTTTTTAAAAAAAGCAAAATTGTTCAGAGTGTGATGATATAGTTTATTCAGTAAACAGCTGAGTAAAAAACTTTGGGTTGGGGATTTAGCTCAGTGGTAGAGCGCTTGCCTACCAAGCGGAAGGCCCTGGGTTCGGTCCCCAGCTCCGGAAAAAAAAAAAAAAAAAAAAAAAAAAACTTTACAGATTCTCTCGTGTTCTGTTCTGTAGGCAATTGTGGGGATGAAATCTCCCCCGTTATACTGTTTCCATTCCCAGATCCTCTGTGGAGAGCCCTCTGCACAGTGTAGAGGACATGCAAACCAGGCCTCTCCTCACTGTCCAGACCGCAGCATGCACCCCTTGATCCCCACTCAGGGTTGGGGTGTAGCCTACAGGTAGCACATCATGTGCTGTCCTTTGTAATAGGCGGGATCTACTCATTTGCCCAAGCACAGTGGAGGGTTGGTCAGTCAGTACAGACCAGGGACGCAGAATCATCAGAGAGTAAATTCAGGCCCACCTCACAGTCTGATTGGGCCCCACTAATACCTCCGTGGGCTCCTGTTAGTTTCTCTTGCTGTCTGGGCTCTGTGAGGAAGGCAACCTGGCCCCCTCTCCTGCAGTTCCTGTTCCCCATCCTTGTGTGCAGGGTTGTTTGCAGTTGGTATGGCTGTCTGATTTGGCTTGACTCTTAACTTTCCAGATGTGCTATGGTGCCACTGTGCCTACAGGCGGGGCGCAGGGTTCCCTTCTATCCATAAATTGGACATGGAGACCGATGGAGATGCAAAGGTTCTGCATATGTACCCCTGTGGCTCCATGTTACCAGCTTCCCCACAAATTTTGCCTGTAAATTGCCCACAGCTCTATCACGCGCTGTTTCACAAGTGAAGAAAAAACCCAGAGCCAGGTCAGGGATAGCCAAGTCAGGTGCACCCTCATTTGACTACAAGCTTCAGGATGTCTTATCTCTCTGGGTAGCACCCTGACTGTTAAACCACACTGTGCTACTTTCCACCCAGGGGGACTTCCGTATAATCCTCACTGACCACCTTGGTGCGTGCACTTCCTTTGACCTCACTTCCCTTGGCTCTGGGTTTCAGGCCTTGAAAAGGGCCATCCATTTACCCCTGTTTCTTCCTTAATGCACTGTGGAGAGTGGTAGGTACCTTATGATTTAAGACTATTAGAGGCCAAGGTCTATTTGCACTTATTGATGTGTCCATTTGAACATGTTTCCTCTTAGGTTGTCTTTCTTTGACTTTTTATAAGATATAGAATGTGTGTTCTAAATCAAGCCATATACATATCATATATACCTAGGGATATATGCTTTATACTTGTCTTTGTGGCTTGTCTATGTCTCTTCTTCTAAAATTAAATTTCACTTTTTTTTTATTTATTTGGGGCATGTGTGTACATGTACATGCACATGTGCAAACGTGCACGTACACAGTTCTTCTTACTGTGGTAAACTAAGCATAACCCGAATTTACTATCATAACCATTTGTTGGAATGAGCCAGTGACTTAACAGGAGTGAGTTATGTAGAAGCCACAAGAATTTAGTTTCAGAACATTTTCATCAGTCCAAACAGAAATCGTCTCTATTTTAAAACAGCAGCAGCAGCAGCAGCAGCAGCAACAACAACAACAACAACAACAATTCCCCACTTCTCCCACCTCCTAGCAACCACCAGCTTGCTTCCTGTCAGGAAGGGATTGTGTGCACTTGACTATGTAAATAGGATTACACAAGTCATTTTTTGTTCCTGGCTGCTTTCACTAAGCATGATGGTGCCAAGGTCCATTCATGTTGCCGTGTGCATTTGTATTTCATTTCTTCTTCTGGCTGCATAGTACTCCTCTGTATGGATGTACCACATTCTATTGGCCCACAGGGGTAGATAGATATTAAGACTCCTGCTCCATGTTGGCTACTGTAAACAGCTGCTATGGAAACTCACATTTTTTCCTAGACATATGATCTAATTTCTCTTGTGTACGGAGGTTGCACTGCTCTGCCTTTGAGAAGCTGTGTTTATTTGTAGTTTGTTTTTTTCATGCTAGGTTGGCTTTGAATCCGTGATCCTTCTTCCTCTGCATTTTGAGTGCTTGTATTACATCTGTTCATAGTGAATCCTCTACCACACTCCTGTTGCTCCAGAGTACTCCTGGTCTTCCCAGTGGCTATGACGTGGTTGGTGTCTCACTGTGGTTTTGCCTTGGGCTGACATTGTTGAGAGTCTTCTCACATACCTTAATTAAAAAGAGGAAAAAGAATGTAGGTAATAGTTTGATTGGCAAGACTGGTGCCCTCCCACCCTCATGATCAGGCATGCTAATCAATATTTAGCAGCTTGGGGCCCTGGTTTTTAGCTTTGTGAAATTCTTTGGGAGTAAGTATTTCCACTGTCTGCTATCTGATGTCCAACATGATGAGGGCAGAGCTAGGTAAAACTGTTCTCATCAGTAGATCCAGCGTGACAATAGAGGGAAGGGAAGGGTGAAGGGAGCTCTAGTGAGGCTGCCCGGTTGTGCATGCAAAGCCACACAGGACACCATTCACACGTTAGTCAGAAGAGAAAAGGATTTAATATTTATTATCTACCCCTAATCTTTAAACACTGTCTTTTGAGCATGCTGTACAGTCATAGGAGAACCTAAGGGGACTTAATTAACCAGCTTTCTGGCTCCCAGCTGATTAGTGTCAAAGCGAGGATTTAAATTACCTAGGTCTTCCTTACAGCAGGGCTCTCTTCTGTTCATCAAGTATTATGGGTTGGAGTTTTCTTAGTCCACTCTCAGGCTTGGTGAGTTGCAGATCTTCAAGACTTAGCAAATTGCTGTGTTGGGAACTATCATTTGTTAAGTGAAAAGAGGCAGAGCCACATGAAGGGGAAAGGCTCACGCAGGGAAGTCTGCTAGGAACGAACCATGGTGTGAGCTTCCAAAAGTCCTCTTCCAGGGAAGTCAATTCCAGCATGCTTAATTAACCCCAGCAGTGACTGGAACTCACTGTGTATGTGCCTTTTTCATTGTTTGCCTTCAACTCCAGACTTCCAGGGAAAAAGCTGGCGTTCAGCAAAACTTTTGTTTTTATAAACTGAGCCCAGTGAGTCACTCAGAGCTGGGAATGTGACAGTATCCCCAAGCCTTCTCAAGAATAGCTGTCCATCTCAGTGGGTTGTTTTCTGCACAGGGACCAGATGCAGAAGGGGTGAAATGGCGAGAGTAGGGAGCGGCCTTTGTTACCATCTGTAGAAAACTGGATGTTGTACAGCTTTCTAAACGCGTCTGCTGAGCGGAATAGACGTGCACGCATGCGCAGCACCTCTTTACAGACTATGGCGGCCGCTGGGCTTGGAAGTTTCTGTGGAGTTCCTCCTATGTGTGATGAGTTGTGACTGCCCAATGCAGATGGCTCCGAGTGGCTTCACTAGCATGTCTCTGGAATCTTGGTGACTTTTTTCGCCCATAAAAGGCTTTTACCAGAACAGCTGAGCTCTGCAGTTTGTGTTCCAGAACCCCAGACACCCTGTCTCCTCTGATTCACATTTTGCACTGGTGAAGGTAGACGAGAAGCATCTTCCTTTGCCTGGCTTCCTTTGTGTCTGGGCGACTGAGGTGTTTGTGGGTGTCCAGCTGTCTCCGCACATTCCAAGGACTCTCCTGGGGAGGAGCTGTTCTGGGGGGAGGAGTCAGCCATTGTGCTGTTCCCTCTCCTCCCCCACCAACTGAGGGAAAGGACTCACTGTTGGCTACATGCCTCTCAGTTCTCAAGTTGAGAGGAGAGTTCTTTTTCTGCCGCGTGTTTTCATGGTTTCTGCTCCTTTGGCTCCTTCGATTTGAAGGCCGGAAGGAGTCTTTGTGAGAGCTAGGCAGAGCAGAGTTTTTGACTGACTTACAGAGCACTGGTCTTGACATCCATGGTCCTTCACACTTAGAGTTTTATCTGACACTGAGCAGGTAGATGCATCCGTGCCTCGTTTGAGAAATAGAGATAATGACAGTTACAACCTCATTGGGGGGTTGTGTCAGTCAGGAAAGTGGTACATCCGACGCTAATTAAGTGTTGAGCAGCCTGGCATGAGTGAGCCTCCAAGGAAAGTCAGTAACATTGCTGTTATGAGGTCTCAGGATGCCTGAACACATTTTTTTTTTTTGGTTCTTTTTTTCGGAGCTGGGGACCGAACCCAGGGCCTTGCGCTTCCTAAGTAAGCGCTCTACCACTGAGCTAAATCTCCAGCCCGCCTGAACACATTTTTGTTGTGAGCATTTGTTTTGATTTGAGACAACAAAATGCCTCACCCTCTCCATCCCTTTCCTTTAAAACTTTCGCGATGCTCAGATGAAATTTATTGTGAACATTAATTAACGAAATTAATCAGTAATGAATATTTTAAGGTTATTGTTTGAAAAAGGAGTTTCGTGTGTGTGTGTGTGTGTGTGTGTGTGTGTGTGTGTGTGTGTGTGTTGTGGGGGATGGGAAGGGACAGTCTGTCCACCTTCAACAAACCAGTGAGCTCTGGGGTTCATTCCAGCCATACTTCTTACTGACTCAGTGAGCTGGACACTTGGTTCAAGGCGGTCAGGTACACACAAGTACTTTTCTCTGCTTCTCCTACCACAGGGACCACCCACAGTCTGCACTGCATCCAGCTGTCTTTGCAGGTAGAGGCCAGAGTCATAAAAACTGATTTAGATGCATTCCTGGGTTCCCTAAAAAGACTTCGGTGTCAGCTTGGGTTTATGTTGTAGAAATTGAAATTTTACCCAGAGTCTTTAATTTGGTTATCTTCTTGATATTTATAAGATTGCATTAGGTCTTCCTGTCATGTGCTTTACAAAAACCACACTTTTTCTTATTGCTTGAGACAAACTTTCACTCTCATTTGTAGCCTAGGCTACAAACCTTCAACTTGTTCAGCTTCCAGAAGACTAGGAATCCAAGTATGTGCCACCATCCCTGACCCAAAACCATTGCTCTTAAGAACTTTGTCTTTGCATGTTTTTTGCTAATTCTTTACTTAGTAACTTTCAAACTCCCAAACAAACTTATATATCCCCTCCCCCCCAATCCTCACCAGAAACAGAGCACTTAGCTTCCTTATCCCCTTTGCCCTTTTGGGAATGGGTAGGCAGGGTCTTACTATGCAGCCCTGGCTGACTTGGAACCCTGTATGTGGGCCAGGCTTGCCTCAAACTCACAGAAATCTACCTGCTGCTGCTTCCCAGGTGCTCGTATTAAAACCATGTGCCACCACCACACATGGCCCTGTCCCTTTATTCACTTTCTCCAGCTGCCTCGAGACACTTTCAACACGGCTGGAATATTCTTGGACTTCCTTGATGACCCTGACTCTTTGTACAGTGAATGATTGGCAGTGTCTGCCCACGTGAGTTCCATGGCTATAGTTCTGGTGGCTACTTTTCTTCTTCAAAGACTCTCCTTCCACAACTTTGCCTCTCAAATGTGTCCATTGCTCACTGTCTCGTCCAACTTGGCCTTTCCCATGGCTTATGCTGGTGTCTTGTCCTAATAAGTTTCCCTCTTCCTGTGCCTTGACTCATGTATTCTGAGGTCTGAACTCATCCAGTTGTATGATTCTGCTTTCTGTGTATAGCTCAATGTCTGCCATTTGCCCTTATCTCCCCACTTTCCCCAACACAATCCAAGCCACCACCGCTTCTTAGGTGAATGGAGTGACCTCTGTTTGTATCAGGACTGAGTTACCTGTTCCCATGAGGTCCCAGAACAACACTGATTTCAAATGTAGACATGGTTTTTTCCTCTCAATGTGGATATTGAGAGTCAAGCCAGGAGGCAGTTCTTCAGGATGCGTAGGGCTGGATCCAAACTAAAGAACTTGTCTAAAGATTCTTGTCTTTCTTGCCATCATCTTTCACGTTCTTTCTTGTGGCCCAAGATGGCAACTTGTGCTTTAGCCATCTTATCTGAGTGAAAGCTGCAAGCAAGAGAGGAAGATGGGCAGGAGGAGACGTCTCCCACCAGAGCCAGCTCCCTTTGGCAACCTTCCCTTGTGTTTTACACAAAGCCTTTTTTTTTTTCATCAACCATATCGGTGAGAACTTAGCCACATGATCAGATCACTGTACAACTTGACAGTGCATACCTGTCTTTATTCTTGACAACTGCATACCTTCCCCAGAGTGGGTGCCATTGTAAGGAAGTGGGTATTGTAGCAGACAACTAACAATCACTGTATGTCCACTCTCCTCCAGTCTGCTGTGCACAGTGGCTCTGTTCAGTGATAAATAGAATCACGTGCTTCCCTAAGACTTGTTAGGAACATCACATTATTCCCATCTGTATCCCAGAAGGGTAGCCACTGCTGCCCTGCTCTCGGGGACCTGCATCCCCTCTCGTCCTCACTTTCCTTCTGCTCTCCTGAGTTCTGATCCTTGAAGGTGTCAGTGCCTCCCACATCCGACTGTGGAGTCTAGGCATTGGCTGTACCCTCTTTCTAGAACGCATGTTCCTCACTTGAGTGATCCAGTGCTATCCATTTCAAGTCTCAGCTGAGTGATCCCATCTTCCCTAATTCCACTCCATTCTCCCTGATTAGGTTAGGTTTCCCTGAGTGGAACTGGGATGCAGCTCCTTGCATGCTGCAGGCCCTAGGTGCAATCCTGAAACAACAACTCAACCCCCAACATATCTAGCTCCCTATTGTATAATGGCATTTCCCATTTTTACTTCGTTACTTGTCTCTTTCTAGTTTATTATCAATATGATTATATTACTCTCTGTCTCTGGCAAATGTGGGATTTCAGGACCGAGGAGGTCCTGTGTGAAGAATACTTTGGTGTCACATCTCCAGAAAGGAGAATGGGAGAGAGATGCCTTGCCAGGTCATCAGAGGTGCAGAGCCCGCATCTAGATGCCTCATGTAGAGCCACACGTCCATGCTACTTGGTGCTGCCTGTTCTTGGGGAGCTGGCTCCCTAAGGGCACAAGTTCCAAGCTCTGGAACCAGGCAGCTATACCTGGAGTTGTAACAGTAGGCATTGGAGCAAACTCGAGTCTCCGTTTCCCCACATGTCAGTGGAGCAAATACCCTCTCTGCAAGACTATATGTGCACGTACACCTGTTGGAATATTCCAGATTCCTCTCAGTGTGGCTTAGAAGACAGGGAGATGATGGAAACAAAGCGGGTGGTGAACAGCCTTCCCTCCATCCAATACTTACACTGTATGCAGAGAGGAAAATTTCCCTTCTTCTCTGCTTATTTTAGCTTTTCTGGCGGAGGCCCTAAAAATTAGACTACCAAAAGATAAGCAGTAATTCTTCCCAGTGCGTGGGCACCTTCACGGGAAAAGGGAGATGCAAAGATGTCAGTTAAAGCTAAAAGCTCTTGTTCCAAGCGACAAGCTCTAAAACTGTGCAAAGCGGAGGGACTTTGGCTAGCACAAGAGACAAAGAAGATAAAGGTGACCTGCACAGGGCTTGCATGCTGTGTTTGTGTTGCACCAGAGAACCTGACGGAGAAAGAAGCTTAGGAAAGATTAACTTTGGCTTATAGTTCTACTCCATTGTGCCAGGGAATGCTGCTCTCTGGTAGAGGGAGTTCTGTGGTAGACAGAGCCCTTGACAGCAGCCAGACCAGGAAAGCAGAGAGCAGTATCCGAAGCAGCACCAAGCTGGGACCCAAGGCGTGACTCCCATAACCAACCATCACCCATTGTTGATCTACAGGTACAGTTCTCAACCTCCGGGTCATGACTCCCACAGGGGTCCCATATCAGATATCCTGCATGCCAGATGTCTGCACTATGATTCATGACAGTAACAAAAATGACAGTCGTGAAGCAGCAACGAAACAGTTTTATGGTTGGGGGTCAGCACTACACGAGACACTATATGAAAGCCTCGCGGAGTTATGAAGGTTGAGAACCACTCATCTACCGCCTCTCAGCACACCACAGCCTGATACTTAAACATGCACCTTTGGTGACATTGTCCAAACCATACACATGATTCTCTGTCAGAGTCTTGGATAGTTCCAAGGTGATGGGAGCATGTTTCTTACTGTGGCTGAAGAGACACCCTGCCCCCCGGGGGGCCAGGGGCAGGAGGTCAGGAATAGAATACAGGCCAGTGTGCCTTTCCTGTACTTGACATTTTCAGTGTTCTGTACCAGAGAGTAGCCCTGTCTGTCTACTACAGGTAGCACTCCACGTGAAAATATGTCCCAGGCTGTGTGGCAGAATCAGGAGCGAAGCGCAGTCAGGATGATCCCAGAGCCACCACACCAGTGGTTCTCAACCTGTGGGTCATGACCCCTCTGGAGGTCACACATCGGATAAGCTGCATATCAAATATTTACATTACGATTTATATGGGTAGCAAAATAGCAGTTAGGAAGTAGCAACAAGGTGATTTTATGGTTGGGGGCCACCACAACATGAAGAACTACATTAAAGGGTCACAAAAGGTTGAGAACCACTGCTCTACTCTGTGTTATCCCTGGATAAGTCTCTGATCCCTTTTGGCCAGCCAAATTATGCATTTGCATAGGAGCCTAACATGGACTAATGTTGATGTTCGCTAGCATCCAAGGCCATCGTTAGAGCCTTCCTGACTGGTTAGTTCATGCCTTTGAACTCTTATTGCTTGAGTAAAGAGGAGAAGCTTTAGCCAAAGGTGTCCCCTGCTTTTGTTCTGAAAGTGCTCAGGGCCTCTGGGTGAGTCAGTGCCCACTCTGGTTTCCTGCTGTAAGTGAGACAGAGCTTAAATAGCTCAAAGGCTAAAAATAGCCCAGTCACATGAAGCGTCAGTCATCTTTTTAGAAAAGATTTGCAAAACCTGAGGAAGTCAAGGTAAGCCGTTTGGTTGCAAACAACAGATGTTGAAGCCAGACACAGTGGCACAGGCCTGTCTTCCCAGAACGTGGAAGACAGATGCAGAGGAATTGCTGCGAGTTCGAGTCTCGTCTGGTCGACACAGTTTTCAGGGCAGTCGGTACTTTATGGCTAGACCCTGAGTCAGAAAAACAGAAAGAAGAAGGAAGGGGAGGAGGAAGAAGAGGAGGAAGAGGAGGAGAGAATAGATGTTGGGGGACAGTGGTCATTTCTGTTGTCCTCTTAACCTCTTAGAGAGCTTACTTTATCCCTAATTATCTCAAACCAGATTCTCATTTCATTTTATTTGGTGAGGTAACCGACGTTTGATAACCGTCCTCCCATGAGCCTTATTGGAGTCTTGAAGGTCACAGTGACTGAGTCTAGGGTCCGGTGCTTCACCTTTCCCAGGCCACCTGTGGGTTTAGAGTATTAGTAGCTAAGTTAAGGGAGCACTTGTGTTCCTGTAGCCCAACTAGTTCACAAACAAATGAGACTCAAATTATGGTTATTTCATTTGGCTTTGACAATTACTGGGGGGTCAACCCTAATCTCTTCTTCTAACCGTTGGCCTGGCTATCTCCCCAGCCATGTACCCCAGATACTTGATGTTTCTTCTGGCCACATGATCATCATCCATCGTCCCCCATGGCGGCTTCCTCTCTCTTCCTCCTTCTCCCCCTGGTCTCTCCTCCTCCAAACAGGTCACTCCAAACCCATCTACCTCTAAGTAATCCCTCCAGTAATTGTCTGTAGCCAAGTTTACTGAATCAGTAGATTTAAATCAAGGAATAAGGTTTGCGCAACAAAAGCTTGTAAACAGAGACCTTCAGGTTTAGAATTTAGCATTACAATACATAGCAACAGACCAAACCTCAGTCTATTCCAGCTTTTTTCCTAAAGGAGTTGACCATTTAAATTCTTTCTACAAACCAACAGAGCTCTCGATGCTGTTACTCATCACATTTTGTAGCTAGAAGAGGGGGCAGAGAGAGCTTGAATCAGTTGTTCAAGGAGAGTCCAGACACTGGTCGCATTCTCCGCCTTCAGCTCCCAGTTACAATTTCTTTATTTCTCTTGATCGTGTGTGTGTGTGTGTGTCTGGAGATCAATCTCAGGCCCCGGTGCTTACAAAGCAAGCACATTGCCAACTGATCCATGTCCCCAGCCTCCCTTTGATGCAGCTTAGTCTAACAGTCACACAGATACTGATGGTTTCTAGCCCTGAGAGCATCTTGGAACTAAATCTCTCCAACTCCTCATGCTTTGCACTCTAATAGTCTGTCTTCTTTTCTTTTTGGGGGAAACTCTTATTTGTGATTTGAAATCTGACTCAAGGAAGTACCTCCTTCATGATGCTTTCTCTGATCTGTCCCTGGGTCCCACTGCTATCAGTGGACTATAGACGTCCTTCATCCTTGGCTGTCAGGTTGCCAGCTCCCTGTGTGTTACCAGCAGAAGCTGAATACATGTTGGGTAATGAAGCTGGAAGGAGGAAGGTGTAGGAGAGAGAACAGGTAGTGTAAGGGGAGTCAGTTATTAATCCCTACTCATTATTCTTCCCAAGAGACATGGAACTTTGACTTAGAAGTGGACACTCAGTGTGACCCCCCTCTTCCTTTCATGACAAAACACTGTATAAATCGTGATGTTTTTAATCATAATATCCATAAGCCATATAATCATCTTGGCAATCAAAGTTGCCTATCAAATCCTAACATTTTCCTAGAGCAACACCAGATGTCAGTTGCACTTTGTTGGGAACTAGTGGCAACGACACCAGGCATGCCTCCACCCGCTACCTGTTCAGTCTGGCACAGGTAGCAGGTACTCCACAGAAGGTCACTCAAATAGGAACAGCCGTAGTGGTAGGTATACAGGATGCTTGTGGTAGATGAACAGGTTCAAACTGTACTGAGCAGAATCATTTGAAATAACCAATACTGGAGACTTGCCTATAAACATGGCCGTTTGTGATAACGTGACCTACTAAGCCTTTAGTGAATTAGCAAGAGAAACCTATTCTCTAGGAGACCACTTAAAAGCTGGCACTAGGCAGAAAGGAGGTTTTAGATGTGTTCACTGATTTCATGACAGTAACCTATGTAATTCCTTGAAGCCATCTGAGGCAGCTGTGTCTGGGCGTGTCATGTGATTCTATGCTCTACGCACCAGTGTGGAGCTGGAAAGAGCAGAGTCAGCCATTGCTGCTGCTGTGTAGGGCTCTGTTCTCAGAGCACTTTGGCAGTGGATGGTGCTGAGAGGCTTTTTTGAGGATGGAATGGGCAGATGTTCTGTAATACGAACGGAGAGCTGACTACATCATCAAGCAAGCTAAAGTGGGGATGAAGAGTTCACATGTGCCTCAGCTGCGAGAGCCAGTGAGAACCGGGGAAGTGTGTAGCCAAGAGTCAGCAAAGAGTGTAGCTGGGTAGCTTGGAGTGCCTCTACAAACCCTTTCTACTCTAAAAGGTTTTCTTCCATTCATGGGAGGCCCAGCTTCATTTATCCCTAGCTAATTTCTTTTAACCTCTGTGCTCTGTTTGTCCAAGGGTGACAGGCAGATGCTAAACCCACCATCACTTTGATAGAGTCCATAGCTCTTTGATTAACAGTGGAGAACTTGGAACGGAATGGTGGATGCAAATTGCTGTGTGCACTTGACCTTTGAGAGCCCTTGTGTAGATAGCAGGATTGTTGGGTTTCCAAGGCTCATTTCCTGTTTTGAGCCCACAGTGCCTATCACCCTAAGAATAGCCAGTGAGTTGGTAATGGCAGTTAAAATATGTGTCTGTGTCTCAGTTCTGTCAGCTGATTATAGACCCTTTCTATATTCCCACAGAAAGTTATTAAAACTGGGTTTCTGACAACTTTGATCATTTAGCATTTGATAAGCATTTATTAAAATGCTTTTGAATTTTTAAGTTTTTAATGAGCATTTTTAACCTTTTATTATGGCATATTTCCAACATGAGACTGGACAGAACAGTATATAGTAAACCCCGTTGTACACAGTAAGCAGCACATGGCATGTTCTGCCTGTTCCCTGTCCTGGCTCATTGCCTTGTGGTATTCTCCACCAATGAGCCTTCAGAATACAAGCTCCACAAGACACAGGGTCTCCAGTTTAAGCAAAGGCACAATGCCAGCTCTGTATTTCTGAATGTACCAACAGAACTTCCTTGATGCCACCAAGTCTCCAAGCTGAGGAAGAAATTGCTTTTAAAGTAACTTTATAGAAATGATAGGGTGTGTTACAAAAAATTACTAAAAGTTGATTTTTTTCAACACCAATTGAAAGGATACTATTAGAGGCATTAACAGTATAGGGGCTTACAGTTCATGATTATCATGGCCAGAGCATGGCAGCAGGCAGGTAGGCATGATACTGGAGCAGAAGCTGAGAGCTTACATCTGATCCACAAACACAAGGCAGGGGATGGCGTGGATTTTATAACTTCCAAGTCCACATTCAGTGACCTATCTCCTCTAACAAGGCCACACCTCCTGATCCTTCCCATACAGTTCTACTAGTGGGGATGAAGCATTTACATATATGAGCCGATGGGAGACATTCTCATTCAAGCCATCGCAGCCAGTTTTACCATATTTGGGGGGAACCTGAACTCATGTCCCAGGGTATCCACAGAAAGTACTTCACTCACCGAGCTGCCTCCTCAGACCCAGCAGTTTAGTATTTTAATGGTAGAGAACCATGCAGATAGCAAGAGAATAGCATAAGTCCGGGGACAGCTTATTTGGAGGGCAGGTTAAGGCTCTGCTTTTGCAGTGCTCTCGCTGGCGTGGTTCAGTTTCAAATAGTTCATGTTTGCAGTCTACACTTATCTGCATGCCCCTGTGTCTGTGTTCCCTTCACAGAGGAACTTTCCAGGTTATGGGCACTGTAGAGGTTAAGTTCTCAACAAGCTGTGAGCTTCTCAACTTGGACCTTTCTAGAAACCTAGCCCTGGGGCAACCCCAGGGTAACACTGTAGGGAATACAGAAGGACCGTCACTAGATTAGCCACTGGCTGTGGTGGGGATGCTGAGCACCAGGATTGGGATTGAGTCCCAAGGACTGGGTATTGTATGCTGTGCATTTCGTTTCCATACAAAAGCCCCAAGGCTAGCCTCCTGTCTCTGAGTTGGTAGTTGCTCACACAGCCCTCACACACCAAGCACACACTTAATCTGATGGGAGAGTTGGCTTATGAGTCTAGTTATCTCTACTCTCATGAAGATATGAAGTGTTAGAAAGAGAAAACAATACAGAGCACACGGAGATAGACAGACAGGCAGACATCTCCATCACAGAAGTAAAATGCTACCTGTCAGTGTGTATTATAGAAACTGAATCCAGAGATGCCTGTCTTCTCTGCTGCTGCTGCTGAAAACAGTGAAGTGTTCTGTACTGGTCAGCAGTGACCGCCATAGCAGAGGCAGGGGAGTGTCCCGACTGCAGTTACTGGATCTGAGAGGATTTTCATGGGACTGTTAGACACAGTGATGTGTGTCTCTAGGACCTGTAATTGCCTGCATTGGCACAGTCTTACGTGAATATTATTCTGTGATTTTAGAAATGGAAATGAAAGTTTTTTGCCTTGAGTTTTTTAACATTGTGTTTTCATTCTGGATAATTAACTAGTTCTCAGCCAACAGCCCGAGCAGGAACCATTTTTAAAACCATAATCCTTAAAAACCACAATCTTCATTTTTATGTGTTGTTAATAGAAAGGCTTTATTTTTATTATTGTTGTTATTGTTATTATTATGGCAATACTTATCAGATGGTCCATATTAGAAGGTTTTTGCGCTACTCTAGAACCTCATTCTTATTAAAGAGAAGCCATCAACCATCAAATTAGAAAAACTTTTATTTTTTATTTTTAATGTTTTTAATTCTAGTTGATTCTAGTTTTTCCTGACCCTGGAGGGGTCTGGATCAAATTCTTCCCATCAGACACAGGAGCAGGTCACAGCCACCCAGCACTTTCCTGCCACTCCCTGATACTGGTCCCTGCCACACTTGTACCTCGTTCTCGGAATTCTGCACAGGTGGAAGAGGAAAAGGCCCTAAAGAATAGGCCTTTGGTGTCTCTTTGAGATGCTTAGTAGAACATGTCCCTCACCTCTAGATAAGCAGGCAGGACCTCTGTGCCCTTCCCACGGGAACTTGAACTTACATGGCAAGCACTTTTTCTCCTTAGCCTGGGAAAAGATCTGCTTTGAAAGTTTCCAGGGTTAACACATTGTGCTGTGTATGTCTTGACCTCTGCCATGACGCTCTGGTGCCTTCGGCTTTCTGGAAGGACATAGAATCAGTACACTGAGTGCCGCTGGGTGAAGCAAGGTCAAGGCAAGATTGCATGTTACGATCCGGACGTGGATTGTCATGGAAACGTGTGGTGGATGTCGGCACAAGCTTTGGTGATATATATATATTCTTGAGGACTGCAAGATCTAGGAATTGTACATTTTGTCTTTTTAGTTGTACCCATATTTTATTCCCTTGCCATAATATTTCATATACATAATTATATATTTTTAGTTTATTTTTTCTTAGTCTGTGTTCTCTAAATGCCTCTGTCCAGGGCATGCTGTGTCAGTGTCTGTCTTGGATCTGCCCGTTTTAGCCGGTTAACAAGGACCTGAGGCTGGCAGGATATGAAACTGTAGGTCGCTGAGTGGCCTAATGGTAGTGTAGCAGTGAGTGTGGCAGCCGGTTGCTCATAGCCAGCCCTGAGAGGAAGGGCGGGAAGCTGTACGTGGCCCACAGTCAAGCAGAGTGCTCACCCGGAGGATTGCTTACAGAGAGGGATTTGGCTCCAACAGACAGCCATTTTATCACACACACCCAAATGTGTTGTCAGCTTAGGCAAAGTTCATATCTTGTTTATATTTAGATTGTTAATTTGTTTTGGTCTGAAAGCTGCATCAGAGCTAGAAGTATAACACCTCTATGTTTTGTCAACACATAGCCAAGTGATATTAAATGTGTATAGCATTGAAGAAGCCAGGGCTGGATTCAAATTCTGGGATGATTGTGACTTTGAGTAAATTAATTATATTCTCCATGGCTTGGTTTCTTCATGCGTGAAGTGGGGTGGCGAGAGTTCTCATGTTATGGTGCTGTGAGAACTTCTTGGAGGTAATATGTGCACAAGACCAACAGAGTAGTTCACCCCTAGTAAGTGAGTGTTAGCAGGGAGTGCCGCTGAATTACTTTTCTATAAGTGCCCATAAGTATTCAAGCTCGAGAAATCTGCTGATGGGTTAAAGTATTTTTAGGTAAAAGTGTTTTGAGAGACTTGGGCTTTCTTTTGGCTTGTGATGTTCAGGTGGCCTCAGAACCTCTCACAGACGCCCTTTCCTGGCAGCTGTTACAGTGAAAGGTGATTTACCAGTAAATGTGTGTGTGTGTGTGTGTGTGTGTGTGTGTATGCACATAAGTATGTAGGGGATTTATTATGAAAGATTGATTATAGGAACAGGCTTCTGTGACCATGGAGTTGAGAAGTCCCAAACCCCGTCATCTGCAATCTAGAGATTCCAATGCCAGTGATGATTCAGGTCAGGTCACGTGACTTGAGAATCTCAGGAGCCAGGGGTGAACTCCTCCATCCTTAGCAAGAAGATTGAGTCCTAACAGGGAGCAGGCTGTGCCAATCATCTCAAAGCCAAGAAGCCGGAGCTCGGCTGTCCCAGGGCAGAGCAGATGGGTTTCCCAACTCAGGAGCAGAGTTCACGCTCCTGTTGCGTTTCTCCTTCTGGGAATACCAGGCAAGATCAGCATAAGGAAGGAGAGGAATATTTTGGCTCATAGCTTGCATGCATCCATCATGGTGGCAGGAGCTTGAGGCCACATGCCGCTGGTCACACTGCATCAACAGGTTAGAGGTATTTTTGTTTCATGTATCTTTTAGGCACAGTAACCAAAACTTAAATGGTAACTTTGGCTCTTATGCCAAGCACTGCTGTGTCTACTGCATATGCACTGTGAAAGAGCAGAAACTTGTATCTATACAGAGGGCGGGCCTGAGCATTTCCAGGTCCTTCCAAACATCACAGCTGCTGGTTCAGTAGTCGCTCAAACCCTCCCCAGCTTTCGCATGCTCTGGTCGGGTTGTCTTTTGGTTTTCTCTGTCATGGCTCAGGATGATACTCAAACCCCAAACCGTTTATCCCTGTTCATGCACAAGGCTGTGACCTGATTCCCCAGTCCCACAGTAACAGCTAATAATTATTAACAGCAGCATGAAGAGTGACTGCTTACCGGGAGGCCAGCAGGGAACTTGCTGTACTTTAGGTGACACAATGAGATTCTGATCAAGGCTTTTAGCAATGATGCTCAGGGTGAGCCAGGCCCAGAAGAACTTTCAGAGGAAGAGTGAGCACTGGGATGTGGTGGGAAGAGAGGTAAATGCTTTGAGAGGATATATAATGTATATATCTTCTATCCAATCTATCCATCATCTATCTATCCTCTATCTATCTATCTATCTATCTATCTATCTATCTATCTATCTATCTATCTATCTATCCATCATCTATTTACCTATCTATCTATTCATCATCTATCTATCTATCCATCATCTATCTATCTATTTATCTATCTATCTATCATCTATCTATCCATCATCTATCTATCTATCATCTATCTATCCATCTATCTATTTATCTATCTATTTATCTATCTATCCATCATCTATCTATCTATCATCTATCCATCTATCTATTTATCTATCTATCCATCATCTATCTATCTATCTATCTATCTATCTATCTATCTATCTATCCTCTATCTATCTATCTATCTATCTATCTATCTATCTATCTATCTATCCTTATTACTCATTGAGATTTACTCAGGATAGACCCCAATTCCTCAGCCTCATATGTGAGCATTGCCTAATATGGCCTCATACAGCCTTTCTTTGTGTCATTTCCTACGCTTCTGATCCACCCTGGGCTCAGCCACTGTGCTTTGATTTCAGTTCCCCAAATACTCTCCGAGCTCTGTTGTTTTTGCAGCCTGGAACCTTCCTTGCTTTGCTCTACAGAGAAGCTGTTATTTATCCTTTGAAAACCAGATCGGTAGAGCGCTTGCCTAGGAAGCACAAGGCCCTGGGTTCGGTCCCCAGCTCCGAAAAAAAGAAAAAAGAAAGAAAAAGAAAACCAGATCGGGTGCTACTTTCTTAAAAGCCCAGCTTCTCTATTCACCTCCGTCCTTTCTCACTCCCTGATGGATCAGGAGTCATCCTCTTCTTCTACCCACAGCAGACCCTCTGCCCTCTCCCCTAACCTCGAGACGTCACACAGCCCATGGACTGACTGAATAAGGCAATGAAGGGACAACTCAAGTGCAGCACGGGAGTGTGGGTGTGTGCAGGACTTGGAGCTGGAATTTCCGGATGCTGGGAGCTGCCCGCTGTGCTCTGTGGGTGGTGGGAACCAGCAAGCGCTCTCAACTCCGCCTCTCCAGCCCTTCAAACTTCCAGCTGTGAGATAGGATAGGAAACACTGGGAAGAATTAAGGGGTCCTGGAAAGAGAAAGAAGCCCCTCATTTTGGAGTCATTTCCTGCTGACTGAGCGTCCAAGAAATTTCTGCACAACAGATAAAATCAAGATAGCTCGCAGAGATAATATCCCACTAAGGACCATCATGCAGGGGTGTTCAAAACAACACAGGAATGTGGCTTACTTGGAGTCACAGTGTCTTTGACCTTGATCTTAACTGCATTAGTACTCCTCTCTGATCCCTGAAACCATTTCACTGATAAAAGCAATTCATTAAGAGAATCACATAGAACAGTTCATTTGATTTTTTTAAACTTAAGTTTAAAACTTTGTGGATTCTTTTTGTTGTTTGTTTTTGTTTTTGTTGTTGTTTTGTTTTGTTAATAAAGGTTTTCTTTGCTTGTTCTGTGGAGTGCTGGGATTAAAGGCTTGTACCACCACTGCCAGGCTTTAGCCTTTTTTTACCTTTCAACCCTGTAAAGCATATCCTTTGAATAGTGTAACTAAGCCACAGAGTGTGGTGTTAGGGCAATCAGGCTGCGACATCTCTGCCACTCGCTGTCTGGCTGGATATCTCCTTCCGCCCTGACCGGGCCACTTGCCTTGGGTTCTTCAAAAAGCTTCATCCTTTGGGAAAGAGGACAGACTAGCAGAGGGCTCTTCTTCACCAAGAGTATTGAAATGTCTGCATGCCTGCTAGAAACCAAGGGAAACCTCGGAGAAGACACATCCTGGAGTGGTCTCCCTCCTGCTCCTCCTCAGACTTAAAGCTTAAGTGCACATCGTCTCTTCAGTTCATATTAACTCTTACTACCACTTTTCAAAATTGTTAACTTTTCTTCAGCCTGACGCATCCTGAAATTCTTTTCCGTGGATTCTGGGAGCCGACTTTACCTGAGTGAAGGCACTCACAGTGTCTTTGTTGACACACTTCCTGTGGTGCTGGAAGATCTTTGGAGCTGAAGGTCCAAATACTAATTAGCACGTTGGGAAATTTTCACAGAGGGTGTGTATAAGTTACACACTATCAAAGTCACCCTGTTTTTCTGGAGATAGTGACCTAACTCTGACACTGGCCTGTAGTAGCCATGGCTGAAGTGATTTGAGGCAGGCATTTTGGAGACAGACCACGCCTTCGTGCTGCAGGGCCAGCAAGAATAGTCTCCCAAGGGTAGAACAAAGATGGAGTAAATGCCACCCTGGCCTAAAGCTAGTACCTCTGGGGATGAGGGATGAGGGATGAGGGTTCACAGGATTTCTGGGATATTTCTCAGCTTTCTACAATGAACACACGTGACTTGGTAATAGAAGGACAAAGCTCTTGCAATTTCTTTGACCTGTTAGTGAGTGCAGGCCCAAGGAGCAGGACGGGAAACCTTGCCTGACTAACATTGTGTATCAGGTCATTTACAGGGCCCCTGGTCACCCTTCCCTCCTGCCTTTGGCTGTCCTCAATCACTCTGGTCTGCTTTGGAGTTTTTACTTAGCAAATAATTCCGAGACTGTTTCTTTAAGCCAGACATCCTTGTAAGCACTTCTGCAGTATTAGCTCATTTAATCCTCATACTGTGCCTGTGAGGTTGATACTGTTATGAGTCCCATTTTTCAAATGGGGAGTGATGTAGGAATGTGATTTTTTTTCCTCTCATGGCTTGTTTATTCTGCTGGGGTCTCTGTCTCTCCCATCCCTCCTCTGACACCGAAGCCACGGTTCTAAACATCTTTTTGTCCTTACTGTTTGGAGACAGTTTCTCTGTGTAATCCCCGACTATCCTGGCAGTCACTCTGTAGACCAGGCTGGCCTTGAACTAACAAAAGTCTGGCTGCTCTGCCTTCAGAATGATGAGATCAAAGGAGTGTGTCACCACTGTCCCCCTTTTGTCTTGTGATTTTTTTTTCTCTCAACACCATTATTGGTACAAGGTAGATGGTGGATTGAGAAACCAAGGGGAAATGAGAGAAGCAGCATCAGGATGACCCAGAGGCAAAGCTGTCATAGGACAGTGTCGGTACTCTCTTGGTTAGAAGGCAAGGCAGTCTAGCAAGTCCGCCAAGCTTGGTCATCGCTGACCTTTTCTTTTTGAGGTCGCCTCTAGCCAACTGTGGGGGTTGAAGGTTGCGGAGTGGTTAGGAGAGTGGGTGGGAAGGAAGTGTAAGCTGAACATTCAGCTATTCTCTCAGAAAGGAAGGAGAAGACCGATGGCAGTAGGCCAGCCCACAGGCAGGTGCTCGATCTAGATGTCTATAAGCAGAAGCAAATACTTGGAAGAGAACAACACCATAACCTGTTTCTCCTTGTAACCCTGCTGTCCTGTAACTAGCTGTGTAGACCAGACTGACCTTGAATTTGAACCAGGCTTGTAGAACTTCCATGCTCAACATCCCCACTGTCCAGTCTGGGACTTGACTCCGTAGTCCTCCCATCCCCTGCAGCTTGGGCATCCCAGGGGCCAGAGGGCTTCGGCAGCACTCAGGGACTTCTGCCCTCTGGGACTGTTTTCATCTGATGTGAGCTGTAGTCTCATCACCCACAGAATGAGGTGAACAGGCCTTCCTTATGGGATGCTGTGAGCACAGAGCTGAAATGATAGCTGCTGTCTTATAGCTACCGTGTCCTTTTTAAGGAAAAGACAACGCTAAGATCTTAGAGTGCCGCTGAGATGCAGGAGGGAGACCTGGGAACCTGCACTTGGAGTGGCTGTGGGCCTTTCTGTAAAGCAGTGAGAGTTAACCCCTGAGGGAACGGTGAATCGGGAATGCACGTGGCAGGCAGGGCTAGTGGCCTCTGGAATAGACTCACAAGACCGGAGAGCAGCAGTGAAGGCCCAGTGAGCTGTGGGGACGGAGGACAGGCCATCCGTAGCCCCCTTCAAGGGACCAGGAACAGAACTAGAGATGGATTAGAGTATCTGGAGGTAGAGGGGAGGGAAGGAGAGAAGGAGAAAAGGAGGGAGAAGAAGGAAGGAAAAGGATAAAAAGATGAAGGAAGGGTAGGAGGGAGGGGATAAATAATGAACTGGCTGAGAACACACACACACACTCACACACACACACACTCACACACACTCACACATACACTCACACATACACACATTCACACACACACATACTCACACATACACACACACTCACACTCACACACACTCACACACACATACTCACACATACACACACAGACACACACACTCACACATACTCACACACACATACTCACACATACACACAACCACACACACACTCATACACACATACACACAATCATACTCACAAATACACACGCTCACACACACACACACACACACACACACGTGGGGTAACAGGGAAATGAGGCTAGTGGGGGGAAGCTGCTGATGACGTGAGTAGGGGCAGGTTTGAAGTGTTGCCCCTTCAACTGAAACAGGGGTATCCCTGACTGTCCTGGAACTTACTTAGTAGACCAGGCTGGCCTAGAACTCACAGAGATCTGCCTGCCTCTGCCTCCTGAGCACTGGGAGTAAAGGCATACTCCTTGCTTGTGAAGTCTTATGTCTAAAGATGTCATGCCGGCTGGCCACCGAATCCCAGAGATCTGTCTGCCTCCTTGGCATTGGGATGATAAGTACCTCCCTGTGCCTCACTGTTTTCACATGGTTTCTGGGGCATCAAACTCAAGTCCTTACGCTGGTAAGGCAAGCACTTTACTAACTGGGCTATCTCTGTGTTATCTTGCCTGCTGTAAGTTGTAATCTTCTGAGTCAGTAATTTTATCATCAACTGTAGTCGGTCAATAAATAGTTTTCTTATGTGACACGTCTCCTCTTTCTCTTCTCACAGAAAAAATACAGAAAGGGATTCATTGATATTTCAAAAATCAAGTGTGTGGAGATAGTGAAGAACGACGATGGGATCATTCCCTGTCAAAATAAATTTCCATTCCAGGTGAGTTAGCAGCCGGTGCCAGGGTCTGTCCTGTTCCCATCCCACATCACAGTTTCCTGTTCTGGGTTTCCTGGCTGGTTTTCAGGGTGCCTTTGCCACCTTCATAGTCCTTCCTTTTCTTCATCGACTGCGTAAGTCTTTGGAAGCCATTTTGTTTTCCTTTTAGCTGTTGTAGTTTACCACTGGTCCTGAGTCACTTGCTACACCCCAGGTCTTCACTGCGGGTCACTTTAACCAGGGAGCACAGAGGAGTGGGCACTGGGACTGAACACAGCACACTGGGGTTGTTTCTGTGACCGTGAGAAGCTAGAAAGTAGCCAGAATGAGTTATCTCAAGCAGAAATGAGAAGAAAGGGCTTCTTTTGATGAAAAGGGGCACTA
The DNA here is from genome assembly GCF_021556685.1 of Rattus norvegicus. Taxonomy (NCBI): domain Eukaryota; kingdom Metazoa; phylum Chordata; class Mammalia; order Rodentia; family Muridae; genus Rattus; species Rattus norvegicus. The sequence continues at coordinate 35,798,821 of NC_141547.1, forward strand.
GTGGCAGTTCATGTTGCTAGAACTACACAGCAGTCCTGTCACACAGATGGGGCAAGCATTCTGCTGTTCTCGCTTATGACCAAGGAAAGTGAAGCTCACGGATTGTAAAAGGCTCCTTGAGAGTCACCTTGTGAATTGAAGAACAGCCAGGGACGTGTACTGGCGAGCAAGGAACAAAAGCAAGTTCATTGAAAGGATCTGGCATGAAAAGACCCTTCAGATGAACCTTACAGGGAGAGGCACTGTGGGAAAACAGGAGAGTGCGGTTGGTTCTTGAGAGAGAAGGATGTGCAGTGTAGCGGTGCAGTGGGGTCCTGAATGGAGAGAGAGACTTTCAATTCTACATAACAAAGAGGGTTTCTGTGAAGGAAGGAGACTGGAACCCTAGAATCATCCCAGATAATCAAACTGTCTGAGATGCCAACTAGATGTTTATTATTCAGACTAAGGGCAGTATTTCTAGAAATTCTTGTACAAAGGCAAAATGCCCCGTTACTAAGGTAATAGTGAGAGCTAAATCTGCTCCATCAACAGAGATGCTGGCTGCTAGGCAGGTTAAGCCAGGCAGCATCTGTAACGTGTTTAGATCAAACTAGAGAGCCAATAAATTATTCCACTAAACAGATTATTATTATAACAACACTGTAAATTGTGGGATGGTCCAAGCACAAGCTTTCCTTTCCAGATAGGCCTGCCAATTCAGGATGACTTTCCTGGTGTACTCTAATTCATTATTCAATTATTCAGTACCGAGCTGGCGGCACAGACACCTGGGTAAGATGTGGAAACCAGGTAGCAAGTATGAAAGTCTCTCCAAGTGTCCATTTGCGCTGTGTCTCTGGTATCCCTCTTTCTGTCTTACACTGTGACATTTCTAGATATTTCTTAGAAGTAGGCTCATGTCTGACACATTTTTTTGTCTTGGGTAGTCCCACCGAAGTGTAACTGTATGAAGTGAATGGGAAGGGTTGACCTGCCAAGCTGGGCCAGGATCAGCTGTGACCAGTGAGACAGTGGTTCATTTTTTCACTGTGATGGGTATTGTCTGGGTTGAGAGAGGTTTATAGTAGAACACATTATGTTTTAGTCAGTCAGGTCTGCCTCGAGACAAACCATTAAGGGTAATGTCTCAGAGCAGTGACAGGATCCTAGGTTAATTTTCAAGGCTTATTATTAATATGAAATTACAAAGTAAGACTAATCATTCTCTTGGAGCCACCTTGGAAAGACACCTAATGTGTGGGAGCCTGGGCTTAGGAGTTGAAATCCTTACCTTTTTGCACTACCTACAGAATGGTAATAGACAGTTAGGTGGGGCAGGGTTAGGGTTAGAGGACACTGTTTTCAGTCCCTACTGCATGAATGGGGCCTGCTGAAGTTATACAGCAGGGTAGGGTATAGTGAGAATTCTGAAAATTTGGTTTCTTTAAAAAATACAAATATTGTAAGAATGTTTTCACTTTAAGCCCGGGTGCAGGGACATAGGGCTGCTTTGAAGCAGCTGACTATGATTTGCCCCGTCCCTCAGCAGGGACGTAGGTTTGCCAGCTGCAGATAGTTTCTGTGGTTGTGAGGTGTTTGGAATTCTGGGAATTTTTCGGAGGGTCTGTACATGCTAGCGCCCTGATAGCTGAGATCGTTGGTTGTCCAGGGGGTTGTTTGCTGTTTGTTAGTAGCTGGGCTCAAAGAAGAAGGAAAGAAAGAAATTAGATTCAAGGATCTCTATTTCTCTATCTCTGTTCTTTCCTTCCTTCTCTCCCATCTAGTGATGGGGGTAAAACAGGGTGGTGGGGATAAAGAGTAGGAAAAAGAGGAACCCACAAAGCAGCAAAGGGCAGCTACTGTAGGTCTTGGCTGGGCCCTGATGGCGAGGTTGAGTTAATAGCCTGGAATTGAAAGACTCAGATTGTCAAAGCCTGCTCTTACATCTACTAACGGGGCAAAGGGAGAGACAGGGATGATACTGAAGCTCATTCCGATGATTTTTTAGGAAAATGGTGGATTCCAAGAAGCCCCATGGCACTAAGGTTATCCACAGAACTTTAGTCAGTTAAGTTGAGTAAGTGCCAAGCTCAGTGAAGCATCCTGATGGCTCATCCTGATGGCTGTCGGTACCCGTTTTCCTCTGTGAAGATACAATCCTGGGTCTGGGCAGTCAGTAAATTCCTTGAAGACCTGAGCTATATCTCAGTACCCACAGAAAAAGAGCCAGGCATGGTGCTGTGTGTTTTGATTCCAGCCTGGGGAGGAGGAGGCAGGCAGATCCCCGGGGGCCTTCCCACCAGCGCCTAATCTACTTGGTGAGTTCTAGGCCAGTGAGAGACCTTGTCTGAATACATTGGGTAGATGGTGCCTGAGAGACAATATCCAAGGTTGTCCTCTGGCCTTGCACACACGCACACACGCAATACACTTTCCACAGTCCATTGTAAAACATACATCCAACTTGATGAAATTAAGAACTAGATGCGCTTTTGTAACTAAGGAATCCAGTTCCTTTGGAAACCGTACTTCTGAAGTATGGACTCGTTTTCAGCCATCCGAGAGGAATGTACCGAGTCTGCCGTACTGGGGATGCTGCTGTGGAAGGGCTGTGTCTGAGGATCATCACCGCTCTCGCTTTGTTTTGTTCCAGGTTGTTCACGATGCTAACACACTTTATATTTTTGCACCTAGTCCACAAAGCAGGGACCGGTGGGTGAAGAAGTTAAAAGAAGGTAAGAACCGATGCGTTTTATGTAATTTTAGGACATCACAGAAAAAAAAAAACCCAACCCAGAAGTATTGCTAGCATAGCTCTTGCATGTATAATAAATCATAATGAGTATCTCTCCAAGGACAGTTTTTGTAAGTGAATACACATTGAATACAGCTTTCCTTTTTAGGATCTTCTTTCTTTCTAGTTTTTTTTTTTCCTATGAAGAGCATTTTTCTATTTATTGCACCGTGTGATTGGAGGTGATAGAAGCATAGGCTCTTGTGACAGGCGGATTTGCGTTTCCTAAGAAACTTGGTGTGGATGGAGTCACATATACAGGACGAAATGCTTAAATGTTTTACACAATACTCCTCACTTTGACGGAACACAATGGAAGTGGGTAGCAATCCACCATGGAGTAGCTGCGATTCGCTTCTCTTCACATGCGTGTTTCCCACACAAAAACAAAAGGAGGGAGGAAGGGGGCGACAGAGAAAGAACCATCCAGCCTTGCTGAATACCGAGTGTATGCTATCACAGTGGCATTCTCATAGCAAGCATGTTGGTAGAGGAGGAAGTGACGATCGACAGTTACTCACCAGTAGTTTTGGTTTGTTTTATTTCACTAACCATTATTTGTGTGTCTGTGAATTACAGAGATAAAGAACAACAATAATATCATGATTAAATATCATCCTAAATTTTGGGCTGACGGAAGTTACCAGTGCTGTAGACAAACGGAAAAACTGGCGCCTGGATGTGAAAAGTACAATCTTTTTGAGAGTAGTAAGTATTCGTCTGACTGTTGAGCTGTGACGGATGCATCGTGAACGTGCTGTTGGTGTTGGGAGAAGTGATGGGATTTTGATGCTGGTCCAGTGGAGCACACAACCCAGAAAAGTACATATGCAGGGCACATACAACCTCTGAGAGTGATGGTGTTTGTGTAGCTGTGGGACCTTGCAGAGGCGAGGTCTCTTGGGGGAGCTTTTATTACAACAGTGAGGCCTGTTAAAATGAGTCGGTTAAAAGTGTGGACCATAGGTGGTGATGCGTACCTGTGATCCCAGGCTCAGACTCCGGGCAAGAGGCTAATTCTTTACCCAGGACCCCTATAAACCCTTACGTGAGAGGCTCTTAGTCATGAGTGAAAACCACAGAGACCAAAAAACTACTAGTACTGAGGAGGGTGGGATGTCCTATGCTGTCACCCTGCACTGTGACTACCATGTGAGTTGCATCAATGCAACTTCTGGGGAGGGGGATAGTGGCCATTTGTCAGGGCTGTTGCCTTGGGCAAGAACAGCTCCCATTCTGTGTCCCTCTCTCTGAATCTTCCTGGGTAGTCAAGCTGACATTCACCTAGCACATAAACAAGGGGGACCTAGGTTCCAGGCTGTTGTTAATGCATCCCTAGGTAAAGCCCAGCCTGACTTGCTGTAGAAATGGCTGAGAAGTTACAGTTAGTTAATGTTACAGAGACAGGCAGACGGCCCAGATCTGGCAGGCATGATTCTGCGGTGGCCCTGCTGGTGGCTGTAGAGGTTGTCCCAACTCTGCCATTCTCTCTCCTTTGGTCTTGGAGTGGGATTCAGGGTGCCTGCCCACAGAAGGTTTTTACAGGGGCAGGGTCTAAATTGGCCCACCCCTTTGATTAGAACTTCATCCACGTTCACTCACTGGGTGAGCATATGTCACACCAAACTCAAGAGCTGTGGAGGGGCCAGAGCTGATGCATTTCTCAGTGTCGTCATTACAGTGGTACCACCTTATCTTCAGAGGATCTGTCCCTAGTGCATAGGTCATACTGAACATTATATACACGCTTTCCCGATACATATACACATACATACCAGCCATAAAGTAATTTATGATTTGGGCACGGTAAGAGATTAACTATAATACATGAACAACTCTAATCTCATGTGTATTACAATACACACACTTTCTTATTGTGTTAGCTTAGTAATACAAACATTCATTTTTTTCTTTCCTTATTGAGAACTTTCAGCTTTTCAGATCAAGGGTCCATTTTTTTTTTTTTTTTTTTTGGCTTCTCTTTGGTGTATCTGAGTGCCAGCACTGCTGTGCTTTCATTCGGACTCATCAGTTAAAAATGATTGATAGGCTGTGATACCCCACAGTTGGTATGGGAGCCACGATGGTAACGTGACTGACTAATGGAGCGGTTAGGGGATGCAGTGTGGATGTGCTGGACCAAGGGATGATTCATGGCTGGAAGGGTGTGAGCAGACAACTAGAAATTTTTGTCACATTTCTCAGGAGAGTGTGCAAATGAGAGTTCATGAGTTGCTCCGTTTAGTGTTTTCACGCCATGGCTCTCACGCTGGTGCAACTCAGTCTGTGGGAGGTGAAGCCACAGATAAGGGACACCACCCATAACCGCCTGTGTTTGTTCATCTGTTTTTTCCATGGTGCTACACATGGAGCCAGGGCCTCATACTAATCAGCACCCACTCTGTCAGACCCTGGCTCCAGGTTATCTTTTGATTCACCAAGAACAAGTAAGAGGCCAGATGATCGTGTGGAGGCAATCTGAGGTCCGCTGTTGGTGTAGGTTGGTAGTTGGGCACAGGGGCTCCCTGTTGGAGTGCTCACACTGGTATCTTCTGTCCATTCTTGTGAGACACCATTGTAATCCATAGTTATTGGCATTTACAGGTATAAGAAAGACCCTGCCTCCTGCACCGGAAATAAAGGTGAGTGGTCTCTGCCTTTACATGTTATGTCTTTTTTGTGTGTCGTTTTAAAAACATGCTACCTCCTTAGCCCGGGAGCTACAACTGAGCTACCAGCCCACTCCCAGCTCCCCTTTTAGCTCCGGGATCTGTGCTACCAGCACAGACCTGGCTTCTCCTTCCTACTCACCTTTGCTCCTGGAGGGGTAGTCTTCCGAGCCCACTTCTGAGACCCTAGAATCTGTGGATAAAGGACACACAGACAGCTTTATTATTTTAGAAGTTGCTGGCCAGGCACAATTGCTGGGCATAGATATCTCCTGCCTGGATATCTCTGTTTCTCCTTCTTCCCTAAACTTAGTGGCTTGTATCAGCTAGCCCTGGCCAACCTCCTTGGCCCCGCCCGTAGTGGAGGCTGAAGGCCTTAGCTGCCCAGAGACCTTACATGACTGCTGCTTTCTTTTCATTCCAAAGCATGGCAGAAAATGTCTCCTCTCCTTCGCTGCATCTCCTTCCCTCTAGGGACCTTGAAGTCCCACCTGTACCTTCCATCTAGCAATTGCCTGCCCCACCCTTCTTTATAGACAAGTCAAGAACCAATTGGGGAACAAGACCTTAGCGGCAGAACCTCCCCTAACATGTCTTTAAGTTGTGTTTGAAATGGGTCTGTGATTTATTGACTATGTTCTGGTCAGCCATGTACTCCTTTCTTCCAGGACCTGAGAAGCAGTGTGCTGGAGCGCATTTGAATAGTTCTTATTAATGTCAACACTATCAGTTCTTTAGCTTTTGTTGTTGGGGGTCAATCTTATCATTGTTACCTGCAGGCATTTGGCTGTAGATTGGCTTCAGGAGTTATTTGGGGGGGGGTGTGACATTTTAAAGGCATATTTCTTCCTTAAGAACACAGCACAATAAAGAGTGGCTTTAGAAATGTAATGATATGCCCGTGGAGTGGGACACAATAGAATACCTTGTACTTTGGACCTGGTCAGGACCTTAACTGATAAGAACCATGGGTGACTGTGGGTGGCTTGCTTAGGACTTATTTCATAGTATCATCATAAAGAATACATAAGAAAAGATGTAAGATCCTAAGCATGTGCTTTACACACTGAAGGGACAGGGTGTGCATGCTCTGAGTGGGAGATCTATTGACAGAGTCCGTGATGCACCACTGGTCTCCCAACACGTGTGGGCCTCCAGTCTGCCTAGAACCTACTCGTGAATTCTCATTGCCTCTCTGGAACATGATCCCTGACCTGAGAATGAACAAGCAATTGTCGAGCAAAACCCTTGTAATACTCATGGCAGGCTTTGCTTCTCCCAAGTATCTTGGACTCCTAAAACATTGTCCAACAGCACCAACACTGTCACAGGGGACTCACCAAGCTTCATTGGGTGGGTTACGCTAGACCTGAGGCTTTCCTCTAGGGTGACTTGTGACTCCTCTAGTGTTTTACTGCTGTGCTTCACGGTTCGTTTCAAATAGAAGCTGAACTTGACAGTGTTGTTCTCTCTGCATAGAGAAGGCCTCCTCCACCAATCCCTCCAGAGGAAGAAAATACTGAAGAAATAGTTGTAGCGATGTATGACTTCCAAGCAACAGAAGCACATGACCTCAGGTTAGAGAGAGGCCAAGAGTATATCATCCTCGAAAAGAATGACACCCATTGGTGGAGAGCAAGAGATAAGTATGGGTAAGTGCTTCATTTGTGTGCGACTCTCAGTGGGTGTGAGTTATATGCTGAGGGAAGTGTGAACACTCTAATTGCTTAAAACAGGCCAGTCTGGTTGCCACAAGTGTATACTTTACTTGGCTCTCAGGATCAAATTCAGGTTGTTTGGTTTGAGTGGCTGATTCCTTTACCCATTAAACTATCTCACTAACTCTGAAGTATATCCTTAGTGATCACTCAATAAATGCAAATTAATCAATTACCCCCTTCCAGGAGTTTGAATATATTATACTTAGTTCTCATTCACTAAAACTGTTCTGTTGTCCCTCCCTCCCTCCCTCCCTCCCTCTGTCCCTCCCTTCCTCCCTCCCTCCCTTCTTTCCTTCCTTTCTTCCTTCTTGCTCCCTCCCCTCTCCTTCCCCTCTCCCTCCCTTCTTTGTATGTGTGTACTGGGATCAAATTTGGATCACACATGCTACACAAGTACTCTACATTTAGCTACATTTTTTGTAAGAAATAATATATTGTAATCTCTCTGTATATTCACAGTATAAGGGTACAACTTGTTATTTGAATTTCTCATTCTTTGTAAATGTGTATATAGGTATATACATGTATAAAATACAAGTATATATGTATATACAGCAAACATTACTTATATAGGTAATTTAAGGCTTAAGGGAAGTAACCATTGGTATGAGCCCCACAGCTGACTTGGATGTCTCCTGTGGGTTTTGTTTGTTTGTTTGAATTTTTGTTTTGTTTTGCAATAGCCCTGTCCACTTTTCATTTTTTAATCTGTTGATAAGACAAGTTTATTTGCCTTATAAAAATGAACCGGGGTTGGGGATCTAGGCCCTGGGTTCAGTCCCCAGGTCTGAAAAAAAAAGAAAAGAAAAAAAAAATGAACCACCATCTTTATCAAGTGGACCGTCCCCTTCTTGGGATGTTCGACACACCTCTGTGTCATCTCTGTAATAGTTTGTAATCTGGTTGGTGGTGGAAGCTTGGTCACCTTGGAGGTGACCCCTAGCTGTGCTGTTGTCAGTGGTACTGAGATGGCTCCTGGTTCTCATGCTGTATTCCCTTGATGTTAGCACCCACTGATGATTGCGATCTAGAGCTACTCTCTGCGTTCCATTACAAAGCAGTGCCTGCCTCTGATGATCACAGTGGTACCCAGTAGCTTTTCTTACTGTCCTGGATTCATTTGTTGTAGGTTTTGATCCAAAGTGGTCCTCATTCTGTAGGCTTAGGTCAGTGGTTACTGCTGCCATTTTTCTTTTCTTTCTGGCTCAGTAAAGTAATTCACCTTGTATTTTTCCTTGCCAGACCTGCAGTTTGATATTTCAAAGGAATTCTGCCTCCTTTCAGTCAGAAACAGTGTTTTATAGATAACAGGTAGAATTCTGGGATTCTTTTTGCTGGTATACTGTCATTGCTTCCAGGCTTCTGTTGCTTTGGAAAAAATGTTTGCCCACGTGTGATGCGTGCCACGCATGCATGTGTATGATGGCTTTTACTAAAAGGTTCAGTACCAAATAAAACATTATAAAGCTTCTACTTTTAAAAAAATGTATACACGAGTATCATGGCTCCTGCTCAACAATGCTATGTATGTAGGAGTCACGGGGGCAAAATGGAAGGTTCCTTTGTACCACACAGGCCTCCTCAATTCCAATCTCTCAGTAATTGTCCTTTTAAACAAGTTTCTCGTGATACCAATTCAGAGGGCGTGTATCCCCCCCGGATGCTGTCCTGCAGGGCTCGCTAAGATATTAGAGCAGCTGGAGACTCCATTCAATACTTAAACTTTCGTGATGTAGTAGTTTCTTTCTTTTCTTTTCTTCTTTTTTTTTTTTTTTTGGTTCTTTTTTTCCGGAGCTGGGGACCAAACCCAGGGCCTTGTGCTTCCTAGGTAAGCACTCTACCACTGAGCTAAATCCCCAGCCCCTGTAGTAGTTTCTTTCAGGCATCCATAGAAACGATCATTTCTTGACCAGCATCATGGAATATTGGCAAGTTCAGACCCTGATGCTGACTGACTTTGGGGGGGCCACGAGAGAACATCTTAGTCTAGTTCTTGCTTTCCTCATGAGAAATTGGGTATTATAATGTCTGTATATCTATAATCTTTGTGAGGATCAAATATTGATATACATTGTAAAGTGCCAGACAGTACAGATGTATTGGATTATTGGGAATAGATGGGTTTTCACATAAACTTTAGAAATGTTTATATGAAATGTGCTTTAGAAAACCAATTACCCTTTCTTAAACAAAAAGTAAAGTCATTTCTGTTTGTTTGCTTATCTTAATTCTAGGAGTGAAGGATATATCCCAAGTAATTATGTCACAGGAAAGAAGTCCAACAACTTAGATCAATATGAGTAAGTAATCGTTTACCCCGTAAGTGTGGAGAACCAGAAACTATTGTTTTTCTAGTTATGTAAGACATTTTAAAGAGGAAGGGATGACCTCAATGTCTTTAGAAGGTGCCAAGATATCCTTAATTCTGGTGTCTGACCTAGTAAAAACCGGAGACTTGTCTCTATAAGACATTCTCTTTGAATATCTTGTGTGTGAACACCGTTACTTTAGAAGTCACAGTTGAACTGGGTTTGAACAATCACAGCTCAGCTGAGTTTGAAGTAAATATCATTGTTCATTCATTCAAGGTAAGGGGACAACATTTCCCAGAGGAAATGTCTCATTGTTTCTTTTTTCAAATGAGAATAACACTGTATGATTATCATTTTTTTAAAACTTTGAAAACAGGAAAAAATATTATTAAGAAAATATTATGAATAAGAGTTGACCTTTGTCACTAACGATATTTTTCTTTTTCCACTAAGCAATGAGCGGGTTTTGAGTTTATTTTTCTTCCTGCCATTAAATAGTCTTTGAAAATATTTTCATAGCTGCATTATAGCTCATTCAGTCATAAATTTATACAATATTTATTGAGTTCTTGGCATTGATCTAGTGTTGGGCGAGGTCCAGTGGCTACAACCAGTATGTGGACACAGCTGCTTTCTTACTGAGGTATTGGATTCTTTCAGGTAGTTTTGCTATTAGTAAAATAAGTGGGAGAACCTCTTTGCTGTCTTAAACCATCTCTCTGACATCCTTTGTGGAGACTCCTGGTGGATGCTGCCCAACTACGTTAAAGGAACACTTTACTTCCTATGCCCACAGGCAGGGCATAACCAGATTCTAAGTGCATGGCCCATGTGCATCAGTGCTCTCGTGGCCCTCCTGAGGCAGGTCGTTAATATGACATTCATTTCCTTAAAGCAACAAGAGGTTCTCTATCCATCTCACTGTGATGATATGGGCATCTCAAAATCTAGAGGACCACCAGCGTCTAACAGCCCCAGCATCTGTGGCATGATCTCTTAATGTGATACTAGAAGTACACATGTGCACAGTATACAATTATGTACTACACAGTGCATTTTTACCAAAACAGACTGTGAGCATGGGATTGTGATGGAACTGAAGAACTCTTCTTGCCCAACACCTTTGTGTTTTCTCTGTATGTAGATATGCAAATGCTTGCCCTGTGCTATAGTGGTCTGTACGCTTTGTGTAGTGGCCCAGGTTAGTAACATAGCACTTGAGAGCTGTTGCCTACTTCCTGTAGTCTGGGTAGGGGTGGGGGTTATACATGTTACCAGGGGCATAATGGGCCACATGGGCTAGGTCTTTTTAGAGTACTCTATGAGACTTCCTTAATGGCAGTTGCCAGACTATGAATTTTTCTGGGGTTTCCTTATCATAATAGATAATTATGTAAAATACGGTGGCTTGGCTCTTAAATATATCTTAGGAAAATATAACAAAAACCTTAGAAACAGGGAATAATAGGACCAAAGGCTCACACTTGAACTGATCTGAAATGACAGGACCAAAGACTAACTGATAATATATTTCATGGAAACTGGACCATCCTGGTGTAACTGTAAGGATTCTTTTTGACTGAAGGCATGACAAATAAGGATTTTATTCCTGGAGTTTGTAACTTGGATATGAGTATTTGGGTTATAGCGCCACTTGGAAACTTAATCTCACTGAAGAATTTTTCTCCTCTCCATGATCCAGTGTGGGAGTCCTTCAGCATACTGCCAGGGATGGGATTCCAGCCTGGCATTCTGCCAGGCAGCCAGGCTGAAGGCTGTCCCCAGAATCTCTGCTTTTTGCCTCCCTATGCTTAGTTCTGTTCTGTTGGCGTTTGCCCACATTTATTGGGTTAGTAACACATCTTCCACGTCCAAATGTTTTTCTCTTTGTCTGGGTCAGTCAGGCTGTCCTTGGGTCAGATCCAGGTCTACCAGGGTTTTCAGTAATATAGCTTGACCTGTGCAGCACCCAGCAATAGTTTGGATACTAGAAGTTCAGAAACACACACACACACACACACACACACACACACACACACACACACACTCAGAGAGAGGGGGGAGGGGGAGGGAGAGAGAGAGAGAGAGAAAGAGAGAGGAAGGGAGGGAGAGAGAGGGAGACTGGGTAGAGCTGCTGTGAAGTAGTTATTACCAATTAACTCATCTATTTATTTGTTTATGGCTCAATATTAAAGGGTCTGTGTTTGTATATTAATATTATTCAGCTGCATATCCCTGTAACAAATTCTTGGTTAGAAAAATTTTTTGGTTTACAGTTTTGGAGTTTTGGTTCCATGACATGTGATCGTATTGTTTTAGCACTGTTGTGAGGAAGAAACCGTGATGGGAACATAAACTAGAACAGACCTGTTTGCATCATAACTGGAAAGCTGGGAGGAAGGGGCAGGGTTGCTCTAGTCTCCTCCAGAGATGTGCCCTTATGGCATAAGAACTTCCCGTAAGGCCATTTCAGTGAGAGGCTCCACAGCCTTCCAGTCGTGCCACTCTGGGCACCAAACTGCTAGCACACAGGCCTTTGGCACACGGCACAGGGTTTTGGCACAAGGCACCTCGAGAGCACATTCTCAGCACAACGGGGATTTATCTGTCCCAGAGGGACAGAGGACAGGGAATAAGAGGCAAAGACAGGAAATAGAGGAGGAGGGAGAAGGGGGAGGGAGCAAGGGGGAGGGAACATGGGTATTTGTCCCATGGGAAGGCAAAGAAAGGCACAAAAACCACCTCTGTCTGGGTAGAAGAGAGGAATGTGTGGCCCATGGGCAAGGAGCAGTTTATAAAGGTAAAAAGGGAAGCCCGCGTTTGTATGGGGAGGCTAATTTTAATTGGGCATGTTAATTAGGTGAGCCAAAGGGGGCTTTTGATCACTGGACCTTGGTAATCAGCCTCAGGAGGAGGAAGAGGCCAAACAAGGGAACAGACCTTGGTGGCTACCTGCAGGAATGTAATCTAATGGTTTTTAGCAGGGCAGAGGGAAAGGTGGAAGGGAAAGCCTGCCAGAGCCATGTTTGCTGTGCTCCCGCTGGCTAGAGTCCCTTCGGTGTGGATGGAAGCCACAGGATGCTTTAAGGGTGGGAAGATCTTTTTCAGGAGTCTGCAGATGCTGTAGAACCAAGCCGCTAGAACAGGTTTCTAAGAGCTGCTTCCTGTGCCAGATTCCTCACTCTCCCGATGCATTCATCCTTTCCCTGGATCTGATTCACCATGTGAGGAGGGGACCATGTTTTTCTGGGTATCTTACTACCTTCTTAAAGCCACAGTGTAGCTCTCCAAGTTCCCTGCACCTGAACCCTCCCTCTCTTGCTCTCACCATGGAGATCTAAATCTGGAGCTTCTGTGTTGTTGACATACAAAAATGTTGTGATTCACACATCTTGCTAGTTCATAGTGTATAACCAGCTACCTTTTCTTAACCAATTCTTTTGTGTGACAGTTTTGGGCATCTGACAAATATTTCTTATACCAACAGAAAAGCTTTAGAGATAAAATGAATCTCTTCCAATGTAATATCATATTTCAATTGCATTCATACACAGCTTGGTCATATGGACTAGAGTGACCATAATGCATTTCTGTTGAACTTGGCCTCATTTCATTGTGATGCACAGGTTGATCCTTCCTAGCCCTGGCTCATTACCACAGGCTCCAAAGTCAACACAGGGTATTGCAACTTTACTAGGCATTCAGTTGCTCTCTAAAATTATTCAAGTCACAGAGACATCTTTCTTGTGTTGTATTTTGCTTGTTGTGATTTTATCTTTCTCAATCAGGAGGGAGCCTTTGGATCCTCTTGTCTAGAGTGTCTGGGACCAGAAGCCAGAAGCCCATTGTGTGAATTTTTCTGGGAGAAGCAACACACACACACACACACACACACACACACACACACACACACACACACAAGCACACCCCTACTGAACTCACAACAGACCAAAATCCTACTTGGTGAACCAATGAGTTTTGTTGTAATCACTTATGGAAATATGGGTGAGAGGTTATATACAGGAGCAGATATAACTCCAATACAGAAAGATCACAAAAGCCCACCCCAGCATAGGTGACAGCTCACAAAGTCGAGAACCTGGAGCACACTGCACAGCCTGCAGGCAGCTCAACAGACTGAAGAGTCTTCTTCCCAAGTGACTCTTTTGATCCAAACCCCTTTCAGACAGCTTGGCTAGTTTAAGCTTCTTCTTGGTGACCTGAGTGTCTTTCATTCATCTTGCCTTGTCTGTGAGTAACTCTCAGCAGTCTTTACTGTTTATTCTTGGAGAGGGAATGGATCAGCAAATCTGGTCAGTTTCAGGGACTTCCTGAACCTGTTTTGACTTCTTTACCTTCTGTGTTAAGGCACTTCCTTCAGAATAGAATGTTTCAATCGTGGAGAAAGTGCTATACAACAGGATCTTTTATGAATAGGCTGGGACAGTAGTGGGAAATCCAGATGACCAAAGAGGCCCCAGTGACTTTAGGACTTTTGCAGGTTTTCGGAATTTGACAATGATGGAGAACTTATTGCCAACTCAAAACATCTAGCAAAAGAAACTTGCAATTGAAGGCCAGAGAAAATGATCTTATTCATACTCTTCGGGGCCCAGTTGTTTATAGTCACATGGGGGGAGCTGAAGGACAGACTGTCTCTGGCAATAAGGAAGTGGATGGCAGTACTCACAGAGTCCTCGCAAAAGCCAAGAAGGGACAGATATGTGTGACTCAGGGTATGGACCAGGTGGGAAGGAAGGAAGGCAGGACAAGGCACAGAATCAGTGGGGAGGCTAGGGTAACCACAGGGTCTAGGTATGCTGAACACCAGGAAGTCTGGGATACCCGGATGGCCTGTTCTTCAGGGTTATGCCTTCTTTTTTTTTCTCTCTCTCTTTTTTTCGGAGCTGAGGACTGAACCCAGGGCCTTGCGCTTGCTAGGCAAGTGCTCTACCACTGAGCTAAATCCCCAACCCCACGCCTTCCTTCTTGACCCTTGAGCTGTACATGAAATTCAATGAACATGTATCACAGTGACCTGATGATGACTAGCCATAGTGGTGAAATGGGGCCTTGAATAAGATTTAGTTTGAATTCATGACAGTAATGTAAAGTGACATTTTCTGCATGGGTTAGTCATTGGAGCAAAATTCATCCTTGCTCTGAATGTCATCATAAAACATGGGGATTGATTCTTATGTTAAATGGTAGGAACTGGTGAAATATGGCAGCCCCATGCCGGGATACATAGAACTTGTATTGATTTGTAAAGCTGTCCTGTGACAAATGCAGGTTGTGACATGCAAATAACCTTTGACCCCATTTAACACATGTGGGCACGTATAACATGTCTTCCCAAGAATGTGGGTAAGTGGACTGGAGAGATGGCTCAGTGGTTAAGAGCACTGACTGCTCTTCCAGAGGTCCTGAGTTCAATTCCCAGCAACCACATGGTGGCTCCCAACCATCTATAGTGGCATCTGATGCCCTCTGCTGGTGTGTCTGAAGACAGCTACAGTGTACATATATAGCTACAATATACATAAGAAAAATAAATAATTACAAAAAAAGGATGTGAGTAAGAAGGGTCTGGCAGTATATTTATGAAAATACATTATTGCTATCGAGTTTGTGAGTGTTCTTACCATGGCTGTGTATCTTATTGATGTGTTTGTTACTGATTTCCTAAATTAGCTTTCTAGTCACACTCTGAATAAAGGGTAATTTTCAAAATCTGACAGATGTCTCTTTCTGACCAGGTGGTATTGCCGAAACACCAACAGAAGCAAAGCAGAGCAGCTCCTCCGGACAGAAGTAAGTACGCGTTCTCAGTGTGCGAGGCGCATTTCAGTCCAGGTTAATTTTAATGACTCCGTCATATGAGGTCCCTTATACTGATTCCTAAGGCCTGAAGGGGCTGTGATATAAAGACAAGCTGTCTTTTTCACATCACTTAACGCAGACTGGAGTGTTAGCGTACTGTCACAGAGCTACAAAGCAGGTGGCTCAACTGTCAGAACTTCATCACGTACGTCCTTCACTGACAGCGGGGTTGGGGGACTCTGGTCAGCTCGAGCGTAGTGGGCATGGCTCTAGCAGACCTTGTCCTTCTCCCCTTTTCCCTCTGCCTGGCTAAAAACCGTTAGATTTTAGTCCCAAAGATACCTACCAAGGGCCAGCTATCAAAGTCTGAAGTATCAAAGTATTGAAGTCTGGCAATCAAAAGCCACTTTGGCTCACCTAATTAGCATGCCTGATTAAAGTCTTCCACCAATCCTAGCCCACTCTAAGGCAGACCTCCCCTTTTCTCATTTGCTGCTGGTTTTCTGCGGGAGTCAGAAGGTAGCCACACTCACTCTTCTTTCCTGCTTAATAAACGGTCTCTCTGTGAAAAGAGGTGTTTGGGTGGCATTTGTGCCTAACCCGGGGTCCAGGAGGGAACCCACAGTGTGCAGATGGGTCTCCGTCAGTGGTCAATAGGATGGATTGCTTCTGGGGCCTGTAATGGAGGGCCTAAGTCCTCCTTGGCTGGGAGACAGCTGTCTCCTCTCCCCTCCTTCACTCCGTCTTCCTCCATGTGCACATTTCTCTCTCTGTTTACATCACCTCCTTTAGTGAGGGTACCAGTCGTACTGGACTAGAGCCCCCTTGATGACTTCATTTTAACTTAATGACCTGTGGAAGTACAGGCACATTCCGAAGCTGAGGACTCAGCTCTTTGGAGTAGAGTGGACTGTGGATGGACACATGGAAATCGGCATCGAGAGGGAGCATCCACCCCTGAGTAGCACTTACGTTCCTACTGGTTGTTCGTTTGCTGCTTTGATTTTAGTGTTTCAGTGTATTTTTTTTTCTTTTCTTTTGTGCTTGGGTTTATTTGTTTTAGGATTGTTTAACATTATGTGATATATTTTGTAAATGAAAACTTACTAACATGTAGTCACCTATTGTAATGAACATGATGAATTTCTCACACCTTAAAGTGAAAATAGAGGGAAAGACAAAGGGGAAATGCTCTGAGCTGAGGGAGACCTGGGCACTCTGGGATGGCCTTGCTCATGCTCTGTCTGTAAGGTAGGGAAGTTGGCCTGGAAACCGAGGTCTCAGCCCCCACATACATGTTGTAGTTGTTTCACTTAGTGACAGTTCAAGACATTGGCTCTTCTGGGTGACACGAAGGCTTGGCTGAGCAGAGGGTAGATTATACTACAAGGCTCATTCCCACCCCAGGCGCCTTACTGGCTTCCCAGAGACCACACCCCAAGAGCTATGGGGGTCCTGGACCTTGACAGCCTGGCCTTCAAATTCTCATTTGCTCATTTGCCGCTGACTTGTCAAGTGACCCAGGGACAGTTATCTTTTTGTGTCCTCTCTCCTTCCCTGTGAAACAAAAGAAGAAAACAAGAGTATTACTCAAATGACTGTTAAATACTCAAGTGAATATTAAATACATTTATATGTGAGGACACATTTAAAAAGATTAGGTTTTCAAAATGGTAGCTATTATTATTACTATTGATTATTATTATTTATTATTATTATTTAACCAATGAGTTCATGATCATAATTACTATCTCAAATTGTTATCAGTTAGGCTTGGGGAGCTTTTAATTCTATTGTCTTTCTTACAAAGAAGAATAAAAGTTTCTTTTCAAGTAGGAAACACGTGTTTCATAAAGTAAAGATCAGATATGGTGCCATTGACAGAGAAGTGTCTGAGATACATAACTTCCATTTCTTGCCCTTCAGCTGGGGTCTGGTGGGAATGTAACCATTACTCAGAGTTGTCTGCATGTTTTGAATTTCTGTTGGAGTCACTCCCTCTCTCCTGTATTATGGTATTAGGCACAGAATGGCATGGGAAATCAAGGGTATTGAAACACATTCTCAAAAAGAGGATATTTTCAGGATAAAGGCTATGTGGCTAGGAATTGATACGGGGAGGGATCGAAAGCTCCCACCAAGCCTGAGGAAGGCATGACCTGAAACCTAGAAAGAGATTCTCAATGGTTGTTTTCACAAGCCCAGGGCTTTCAGCACTGTGGGACCTGCCTGTTAGCTCGGCAGAGGCCCTGAGACACTAGCTGCGGCTGCTTCAGCATGCGAGAGAGATGTAGTCAGGGGATGTGAGTGTACCTCCTCCTGTCATCTTACAGCCCAGGAGTTCCAGGGAGAGCGGTGTCTGTAGAAGGCACAAGGGGCTCTATTCAGTTGCTCTTGTTGACAGCAGGTTGTTCCTCACAGAGGATGATAGTAAAATGATAACATTAAACCCTTGCATCTCTGCCAGGGCCTCAGTAACTGGAATTTTAAAACGGAATTTCTTAATTTGGTTTTTAGGACAAGGAAGGGGGTTTTATGGTGAGAGACTCCAGTCAACCAGGCTTGTACACAGTCTCCCTTTACACAAAGTTCGGGGGGTAAGTACTGATGCTCTGCTGGTTTTAGTGCTTGCCTTTGTTACTCCTTTCATGTGTGGGGTGTGTGGGCATGTGGCGTGTGCATGTTGTGACTGCGTGGGTGCACGTGTGTTCGCCTGTGAATGTGTGCATGTATGCATGTGGAGACGAGAGCTTGACTTCCAAATATCTTCCTGAATGGTTTCTCTATCTTATTTATCTATTTTGATTTTTCATCCAGGGCTTCTCACTGAACCTGGAGCTCACTCATTGGCTAGACTAGCTGACCAGTGGGCTCTTGGGATCAGGCTGCCTCTTCCCACCTTTCAACCCTGCAGAGCACTGCCGTTCCAGCCACATGCCAGGGCATCTGCGTTTTAGAGGAGTGCTGGGAATCTGAACTCATGTCCTTATACCTTTATAGTAGGCATTTCATCTGCTGGGCCATCTATTTATGCCCAGGAATTTATTCTTTTAATTCACTGTTTTTATAAGAACCCCCTCTATGTTGCTTGTATGTGTTCCTAACTTTCAAATAGGAATTTTCAGCATTAGGAAAAAAATGTAATCTTTAGTTATAAAATGTGTATACATACATATACATAGATGTTACACAAACAACATACCCATGCAACATGTATGTTGAGAATAGCTATGGAAGATTTAGTAACATTCAGTGGGTAATTAGTATGCTCTGAGCTGCACACAAAGGATGCCACATTGAGTAGAGTAGGCTTTAGTAGCCTAATGAGGGCCACAGACAGGCCCATATGCAGCCATGGTGGTATAAAAGTGTGTGTATGGTGTGGGGATCAGGGACTGTTACCAAGACACATTTCAGTTATTCCTGAGTGACATCTAAACTGAGACTTTTTAGCAAGACAGGAAAAACCTGAGCGAAGGGAGAGAGAGTTGCTGACTCAACAGTGAGAGGAGATGGTGACATCAGAGAAGCACAGGGAGTGTCTGAGGTGAACTAGAATGACAGAGATGACAGGGTGAAGGGAGGAGTGGCGCCTACAGAAGGGCTAAGAAACCCAAGCTCTGCCCTAAGGGCAATTAGGCATCATCTCCATTTGAAAGCATGAATGCGTAGAGATCTGTACTCTACAGAGATGCCTACAGTGGGCAGTATCATTCCCTTTGAGAAGGGTGAGTGTTCTAGGCACTGTAGGTCTATGTCTCTGCAAGACAGGAATGAACAGCAAACTAAAATTCCACTGCTGCCAGCATGATGGTTGGTACATGGTCTCATTTCCATTCCCATGCAAGCAGCTGAGTTATTATTGTGACCGCTTTCAAGGCTTCTACTCATTGATGTGACTTGAAAAGCTAAGGGCATAGGAAAAGTAATATTTGTGTCAGGAATAGAAAGGAGCCCGTAGGGGGCTGGAGAGTGGTTAAGAGCACCGACTGCTCTTCCAGAGATCTTGAGTTCAATTCCCAGCAACCACATGGTGGCTCACAACCATCTGTAATGAGATCTGATGCCCTCTTCTGGTGTGTCTGAAGACAGCTACAGTGTACTCATATATAATAAATAAATAAAATATTAAAAAAAGAAAGGATCCCGTAGACAGAGATCCTATAGAGATTGCCCTATAGATAACACCTACAATTAAAGTTCTGTTATTACTACCTGGATTGTTGAAGTTAGCCCTCTGCTCCCAGAAATAAGACTCAGACTCAAAATATATTTATGAAATACCTTGGCCATATAGCTAGGCTCTTCTCTGACTAGAATCATAATTTAAGATAACTCATTTATTTTAATCTACATTCTGCCACATGGCTGGTTACCTGTGCTCATGTGCCGTACATATGTCCGCCTCATTACATCTTCCCCAGTTGGATCTCTTGCCTGGCTCTCTCCCAACATAGCATACCTTTGGTCCAGCAATCTTAAGTCATTAAGAGTATAGACAGGTCCAATTTAGCAGCCCCTTTTCTATTTGGGCCTGCTTTATTTTGACCTCTCTCATAGAGGATTTATAATACCATCACAACCATAGAACTTATAACTACCTTCATTTTGATAATTTAAAACTATTATTGTTGCTTTTGTTTTTGTTTATCAAGACAGGGTTTTTCTGTATACCTTGGGCTGACTTGGATTTGCTCTGTAGGCTGGCCTCAGACTCACAAGGAACCTATGTGTCCCTGCTTTTGCCTCCCAAGGATTGATATCAAAGGCCTGAATTTATTTTTTATCTATCTACCCTTGAAAACATTTATATCAATTCTCATTCCTTTCTCTCTTCTTTGGAGATTAATATCTATGTAGATAAATATACTTAGACTGAATGTGTACTATGTTGTTCTATTTTGTCTTTTTAATAGAGAAGGCTCATCAGGCTTCAGGCATTATCACATAAAGGAAACAGCAACATCCCCAAAGAAGTATTACCTGGCAGAAAAGCATGCTTTTGGGTCCATTCCTGAGATCATTGAGTATCACAAGCACAACGCAGCAGGTGGGTGAGCTATGAAGACCCATTTGATTGTTAGTGATCATACGTTCAGACATTATGATGGCTTCTTCAAAGGGTAGTTTCTTTGTAGTTATCTCTAAAGTGTGACTGATGTAAAATTATTGCATATTAAGAACATTCTGTATCCAAAGAAAAACCAGAAATCATAACGGATTTCATAGAACACTGATTCCATCACAGGACTCCAGGTCTTTACTGTCTGTGGATGTTCCCACTCTGTGCTTCTTAGGCTTGGTACTAAATTAAAATGCTAAGATGTGCCTACTTTCAGAGCAACCTAGGAGGCTGAGTTGGGAGGATCACGGGAGCCAGAGAGTTCAAGGCCAGTCTAGGCAACATAAGAAAGCCCCCTCCCCCATCTCATCAAGTAAACTTAAAAAATGTGTGTAGAGAGGTAATGGATGCTTTCAGATGAGCCAGGAGTTCAGTTTATGCTAAAACTTTCCAAGAAACAGAGTGCACACACTTTCAATTCATAGTGAGGTTATGTCCTGTTAAAAGCAGCATAGACTAAAGATGCCTTCAGTAGAAAATGTATTCAATACAGCCAATTTACTGAGCACCCTGGCTTTATCACATGCTACTCTATAGAGTACCGGGGATGACCCATCTGTTCATGTGACTGTGTGGGAGCAATGACTCATTACATCTGGAGAGTATCTTGTCTTACAACACTAACCCAGGAGAAGAACACAGTTCACGTCTCCCAGCAAAGGTCTAGTTTGAGGAGGATGATTTTCATGGAACGCATATTGCTTTGGTCCCATGCTAAAGTTGACAGACTGAAAAGTGGACCACTGAAGGTTACAGACGATCGGACAGCACATCCCACAGGCTTTTTCAGCAGCTTGAATCTGTGTTACACCTAACATCAAACAAACAGCCAAAAATAAGGCTTCCACAGCAGTTTCCAGCCCTTTTTACTTCAACAGTGTGAACAACAAGTGTGTCCAGTAGCCAGGTGCTTAATTTCACGTGTGGAAAATTGACTTAGGAGTTTTTTAATCAAAGGCCCTCTTTACAACTCTGTTGCTGCTCTCTGGGTTATTTACTATTTTATATAGAGAGAGCATAGGGAGAGTTATTGAGATGTAATTCACACACCAAGAAATGCATCCATTTACAACTCAGGATTCAGTGCCTCTTAGAATATTTACAGTGTGCCAACAGTCACATCTCCATAAACAAATTTCTTTCTTTTTTTTTTTTTTCTGGAGCTGGGGACCGAACCCAGGGCCTTGTGCTTCCTAGGCAAGCGCTCTACCACTGAGCTAAATCCCCAACCCCCATAAACAAATTTCTTGAACACTGTCATCATCCCCCAAATAAATCTTGTACCCATTAGCAGTCACCCATGACCTGTCTTCAACGGCCGAGCCCCAGGCAACCACTAACCTACTTTCTGCCTTAGTAGATTTGTCTGTTCTAAACAGTTCATGGAAATATCAATTTATACTGTGGCTGGGTTTTTTTGTTTTGTTTTTGTTTTGATGAATCATGACATTTTTACATTCGTCCATGCTGTACTGTGCACTCCTTGTTGAAATAACCAGAAAAGGTTAAAAGTGATCAAGGCCTGACATATGGGAATTGTATGTAAATTATTATGCTGGGCCTTGATAATGTTTGCACAAGTGTTAGGTACCCAGTCTGGTTACAAATCTGTGTTTAATTTTTAAATTATCCCCAGTGTCAGTGTAATGCTAAGTGGTAAGACAGACAATTGGCCTTCTAGTTTGCAGTCTTAGAAGCCGTCTTAACACACCTACCTTGACAACATTGCTCCTTTATTTGTGGAAACATGGATACAGCCTGGGTCTGCACAAGCTCCAGATACTGGAGGAAAGACACTGGGGATTCCGGACAGTGGAAACCCCCAGGGTTTTCTTTGCTTTGTTTATTTTGTTTGTCTTCTATGATGGACTCACTGAACATCTTCTTAGACATTGCCCTGTGTTGTTCTGACCTGTCCCGGGAAAGAAATCCTGAGGAAGTTGAGACTTTACAGCTCAGGCCGGCTGTCAGAGAAGCTGTCCACTCCTTTTTATTCACAGTTCTTATATTCATGTGTCTTCATGGAGGCAAGGTTTCCTGTCCTCAGCCTACTCATCCATGAGCAGGTTTGCTGGGTCTTCTGAAATTCTGCGCTCAACACTCGAGCATTTAAGCCAGGCACAGAGGCACGCACCTTTAATCTCAGTGCTCCGGAGGCAGAGGCAGGGGGATCTCAGAGTTCGAGACAGCTGGTCTGTATATAGATTGAGTTCCAGAACAGCCGAGGCTACACAGAACCAACCGAATAAAACAAACAGACAAAACACAAAACCAAAACCCAAGCAAAGACACAATCAACTTGAGCAATTCTTAAATTTTTCAAAACACTTTTATAACTTTGTTCTGATATTCTTATTGTATTTCTTTCCCTATTCTTTGTGTTCTTATATGTTTAAGTTTTTACCGCTATCTTAATTTATTTAACTGACATGTATTTAGTGCCTGCTTCATATAAGAAACCAAGCCTTTGAGGAGAGAACAGTGGACATTAAATGGTGATCGATCCAGATGCACACACGGTCATAAAGTATGAAATGTGCTTTAGAAGAAATGCAGCCCTATCTGGGTGCTCCTGGAAGAAGGCCCCCATTTCTTCTTTGGGGCACTAAGCAACTTACATGATTTGACTCACCTCACTGATTTCCAGCGGCTGATAATCCTCACCCCAGATTTTAGTGCTACAGTTAGGAACACTGAGTTACATTGGGTAAATTGCTTTAATTTTTAGCAGACTAATAAAATTTTCTTTCATCATTCAGATCTCATATTGAAAAAAGATCACAAATTCACTGATAATAAGTGCTGGAAGTCTTTTAATATCCTTTACAATATTAGAGGCGAGAGGAAGCTAGCCTTGTGCCAGATAAGCACGGTATTAAAAAGGAAATGTGCAGAACGGTTGAAAGCTCGCTGTAGAGCGCCATGTGGGTATGGAGAGGAGGCTTCAACAATAGGCAGATGGTGTTTCCTATGCTTTTCCTGGTTAGCATCTGACTGAATAGAATGAGTAAGTTAAAATTCAGCTGCGATCGTCTCTTTCATTTTTAGGACTTGTCACCAGGCTGAGGTACCCGGTTAGTACAAAGGGGAAGAACGCGCCCACTACTGCTGGCTTCAGCTATGGTGAGACTCACTTTGTAACTGCTTGAGCAGTTTCCTTCTAAAAGAATCCAACCCTTCAAGACAACCGTAGGCGTGTAGACTTCAACTCAGGGGAACTGGAACCAGAACTCTAGAGTGCAAGCCTAGGTCCTGGCAGCCCTGACGGCCTCAGCTCTTCCACTTGCTCACAAAGGATGAAGAGTGGTGGGAGGCAGAGAGGGTTGCCTCAGTCACTGTGCACTAGGATGAGGGACTGAAGAAAATGTCTTTGGAGTACACACATCAAAGGCCGCAACGGAGAAAGGCTTGGGGCAGGGCAGATGGGAGGTCCAAGTGTGGCCTGGTTGATAATTATCTCAGATCTAGGCCTGCAAGGTAGTCCAAGAAGTCTTTATCGCCTGAGGGGCCAAGCTGGTTCTAAGGAACCGATGGCTCTTGCTTCAGGATGCAGCCTGGCCATCGTGAATAATTGCCTGTACCTGTACCTGGTGGGCTGTTGACCCTGAGGAGATGTGGTTATTCATGGAATCTGTGGTGGTAGGTTTAGGACAGCTCTTAGAGACATTTAATATGACGTCTTCAGAGCATCCAGAATAGGGTGTTATAAATCTGTAAGACACCTCAGTTCCTCCTCCTCTGTGCCTTCATCCATGAGGGAGGAAGGTAAGTTAGCTCTCAGCAGGTCTTACATAGATGCTCTTTGAGTGATTAACATGCTGACAGGTATATGATCAGAAGTAAATGAGACAGGTACAGACGGAGGCAGAGAGGAAGGCCTTTCGCCCTGCCGGAGTTGCCCCTGTAGGCCAGTGAGGAGGAATCGGTGATTTTACAACTGTTTTTAATGCGTTGATAGAATAGGTTTTTAGATGATTAAACTTATTTATGAAAACTTCCCATAGGTTAAAAACTAAATCTGTCACTGCTAAAATGGTTGCCACTGTGGTGTTCTCACTGGCTTGTGGCCTGGGTGTCTGTGTATCTGGGTACAGGCTGCAGCTCTGGTCTGTGTCTTGTACTAGTTATTACTGTGTTATTCAGGGCTGTTGGTTGGTCTCCTCCCCGTGGATTTAGCTGTTTCCTTTGTAAAGGCCTTGTTTGTCTTACAGATAAGTGGGAGATTAACCCCTCAGAGCTGACCTTTATGAGGGAGTTGGGGAGTGGACTCTTTGGAGTGGTGAGGCTTGGCAAGTGGCGGGCCCAGTACAAAGTAGCCATCAAAGCTATCCGGGAAGGCGCCATGTGTGAAGAGGATTTCATAGAGGAAGCTAAAGTCATGATGTAAGTTTCTATTGTTATTATTATTATTATTATTATTATTATTATTATTATTACTCTTTGTTCTATGTGTACGGGTGTCTTGGCTGCAGTGCCTGCAGAGGCCAGAAGAGGGCATCAGTTCCCCCTGTGGTTGTGAGCCATCACAGGGTGCTAGAGATGGAGCTCAGGTCCTCTGGAAGGGCAACCTGTGTTCTTATCCTCTGAGTCATATCTCCAGCCCCAGGATGTAAGCTCCTAGCTTCCACCAGCTCCCTCTTTTGTATTTAACACTCAGCCCACCCAGCACGCATGCCTGCTGGTTGTTTTCCTGTGGTAACTCTCTGTGTGTCCTCCTTGTTCCTAGGAAGCTGACACACCCCAAGCTGGTACAGCTCTACGGCGTGTGCACCCAGCAGAAGCCCATTTACATCGTTACCGAGTTCATGGAACGGGGCTGCCTTCTGAATTTCCTCCGGCAGAGACAAGGCCATTTCAGCAGAGATGTCCTGCTGAGCATGTGCCAGGATGTGTGTGAAGGGATGGAGTACCTGGAGAGAAACAGCTTCATCCACAGAGACTTGGTAAGCTGAGTCCCCCTGGCCTCCCATTCCCCGTGGCTTCCTACACCCTGGCTGGATTCCATCGTCCCGCTGGGTCACACAGTGAGCTGTGTTGTATTAGTTCCCTGTTTTTGTCATTAACAAGATTTCATTATTTTCAAACTTGGTAAATTTCAATCCCTTGATAATTTCAAAGGAAAAGACCTTTATTAAATCTAATAGCGTACAGACTTATTATCTCCAAGCAAGTTTCCGTGAAGTAATTATTTGCGCTCTGGGAGATTCCCAGGAGATAGCTAGCCAGCGCACATTTACTCAGTGTCATTGTGTTATAGATAAGAGTGTTAGCTTCGGGGAAGTGAAAGCGGCTCGCCTAGTGTGAGAAACAGGGAAGTTAGGTTTAACCTTGACCTTCAGACCAAGTCTCAGGCTCTGCTTTACACACCGAACAGAAAGTACTAGAGAAATCCTGAGCTCTTGCCATTATCTCTCAGCTAAGGAAATTCTGGGAGTTTTCCTTACTTCTGAAAATACTAGGAAGAAAGAAAACAACCAAAAACCCCAGCCCTGTTCTAAAGGTCGGTGGCAGAGAAGCTTCGTAGTTCCTTCCTCTCCTCTCCGACCTTCTCTCCCTTCTGCGTTCCCTCCCCAGCCCTTCTTCACAGGTAACCACTGTGAGAGTGGCACAGTCTGTCCACCTTGATTATTCCACATCACATTGCATCCACCCCTTTTAGCTGCGTTGTGATGGATCTGATTCCTCAGAGCAGGAGATGCGGGGTGCTTCGTTATAACGTCACCTTACAAGGCCTTGCTTTCGTACCATCGGGATATAAGCTCGTTTGATTGGCAAGCGGGTGTTTTTCCTACCTGCATTGTACAGGCAAAGGAAGTGAGAGGAACTGGATAAAACGTCATCGGGTGCCAGGGAGATGGTGGAGGAGCTGGACCCAGAGCTTGCCTTTAGAGTCCGTATTGTAACTCCCATGTCACTGTGGATTTAAGGCATAATAATGGATTGAGGATTTGTCGAGGGACTCGATCTCCTAGGTGTGTCGTCGGCTAGACCCAATCCACTCAGTAAATTGGATTTGCAATGTGCTTTTCATTGTTTGGCTCAGAACATTGTGTTAAAGTTCATAGCATATCATAAAGGCAAAGGGCCTTGTAAAGTAGATGTGTCATATAACATTAGTTTTGATGATTGTGTCACTGTGACAATGACTAATCGTCATGTGGAAGCTCGTGAATTAAGCGTTGCCCTAGTTTTGTCCTTGTAGAATGGATACAGACCGAATATTTTCTTGATTCTTGGCCCTTGTCCATGCAGAAGTTATTTTCTTGATTTTTTTGGGGGGGGGGCATGATACTCATATGAAACCCTGGAAGGTTTTAACATCCTTTAAAGTATTTATCCTGCCAGGTGAGAATAAGATTACTAACACAATTTTTGAGCCAAGTTTGAAGCAAGCTTCATTAAATTCTGACTAGGGTAATGGAAACTAGCCAAGTCCATCTCAGGATGCCCAGAGAATGACTGCTAATGACATTAGCCCAGTGTTCATAAAGACAGACCTACAAGGCTTTCGACTTTATCCAACCAGGGGCAAGCATAGATCCATACCTTCTGCTTACATGTGACCAAGCACATCTTGCACATCTGGGACAGCCAGCCTGGTTTACAGCAGTGAGAACAGAACACATGGCTTGTGGTCTTACATGACCGACAGTCCCCAGCATTCCAGGAAGTTTCTGTCCTTGGGCAAATGAAGCTTAAAGACACATTCATTTTATAGATCTTTTAAACACAGCAATTTAAAACTTAAAACACAACTTTTGCCCTCACAAGAGAGAGTGTGATGTGCCTTTCCCCTAGGTAAAGTGCCTCACGGGCTTGCTAGTGACAGCACGGTGGCAGTCCTCCTGGGAAGGGGCCGATAATTCAAGAAATGGGCATGAACTGTCACTTGAGAGCAGCTCTTAAATGTGCTTGGAGGAAAGGAGCTCTGGGGAGTTGCCACGCAGGAGAAAAATAGGCATCAGAGGAGTGAGGGAGAAACCTTGTCCATCAGTTGTGGTGTTAAAAAGACCATATCTTGCTTCTGAAAAGCAGTATGCCATTCTACCAAATTATTGTATTGATTCATGTAACTTTCAAGAATAGACCAAAACCCAAAGACATATGTCTGTGTTTTACCATATATATTTTAATATATGTCTTAATATATTAGGAACCTCATACATGACACAATAAAGTGTATCCTGGATTTACACATAGCTATTCTTTTGGCTGTTGAAGTGACCACTCTTAGGTTACTGGTCACTGTGACAATTGTGTGTCTCCACTGTTACCTAGAGACGATTCATCTTTAATGTAGATTACAGACTTCAAGAGTGTTGTCACCGTCAGTGAGAAAATCGCATAGTAACACAGTCAACCAACAGTAGGCCTGGACGAGAAGGTTGGAGTGTCCACTGGTCCTCGTTAAGTGTGATGCTGGTAAAGACAGTGTCGTAATGCCTTGTGGCATTTCTAATCAGTCTTTCTCCAGGACGCTTCAGATTTATGTTGGCGGCACCTTCGGTAGGGATGGAAACAGTTTCTATGGACACATCTACATCTTTGCTGATGTGGACTGTATTCTATATAGTAGAAATTGAAATAGTTCTCCCTTGATTGCAGGACTTTTAAATAAGTGTAACATCTTAATATTGTTTTCCAGGCTGCTAGAAATTGTCTAGTGAATGAAGCAGGAGTTGTCAAAGTATCTGATTTCGGAATGGCCAGGTATGGCTGAGTACTGTGTGTTTTTAGGTGGTAGTCACATTACTTTTGAATAATTAATAAGCATGGGAAGGCCTTGGTAGCATAGCTCAGTAAGTGAATTGCTTGCCCCCCAAACACGAGAACCTGAGTTTGACCAGAATGCAGGAAAAAATTCAGGAGTGGTGGCTCATGCCTTGTAATCCCAGAACTGAGGAGGCAGAGACTGGTAGATCCCTGAAGTTCTCTGGTTAGCCAGCCTGGATTAATCGATGGACTCTAAGCCATTGAGAAGAACCTGTTTCAAAGTAGGAGGGCAGCGTTGCTGACCATACCATCCAAGGCTGCCTCTGTCCTCTCTGTGCACCCATAACCCCACAATCATACCCTCCCCAAACTGAAACAAACACTCGGGCCCTAGTTGTAGTGATGCTCGCTTATAATCTAATTCTTAGAGGTGGAGGCAGGACAATCAGGATTTCAAAGTCATTCCTGGATATATACCAAGTTTGAGGCTAGCCTGGGCTACATGAAACCATGCTTTTAAAAAATTAATGTGGGAATAATTTGTACCAATAAAGCAATAAGGAAATCCCTTCACTGTTGTAAGGTTAAATGAGATGAACTACATATTGTGACATTAGTAATTCTCCCCACTAGATGGTACTAGAGCCTATTAAATCTCTCTCTCTCTCTCTCTCTCTCTCTCTCTCTCTCTCTCTCTCTCTCTCTCTCTCTCTCTCATTTCTGCTGGAATATGTTTGGTAATCCAGTGCTTAGTATATCCTTGTTTGCAGTGTTTTTAATCTCTTAAGTTTTGTAATTTTAATGGTGTCAGAATAGACTTAAGAAACATGTTGTCTGTCCTTCCTTTTCCCTCTCTCCATTGAGTCCTGCATATATTAGAAATCAGACTAATATATGCATGACTCAATGGCGTCATATATATGACGAGACTAACCCTGTGAGCCACAGACATGAGTAAACTGGAGGTAAAGCCCACATGTAGCGTAAATGCTAGAGAAAGGAGATACATAGACCTGGAGTTAATGTCTGTGACAGAGCGGGGGGGGGGGGGGGGGGGATGTCAGCAAACAGTGGCCTGTCGGTCCAATCTGCCTCTCTGTGCATCCTGTGAGTAAGAGATGGCCTTTTTATTTAAAAACAGTTAAGAAGAAACTAAAAGCATATCAGGACACCTGAGAATTTTCTGAAATTTAAGTCACTATCCATTAAAAAAAAAACATAGTGTTATTGAGACTCTCAGTTTTGACCAACTGTTGATACTGTCTGTGGTCACTTTCACATTGCAGAGGCAAAATCTTGAGCTGTCACAGGATGGTGGCATGCCCTGCAGAATCTGAAATCCTCTGTATTATCTGGTCTTTCTCAGAAAAAGTCTCCTGTCTTCTGTGAAAGAGCTAACTTGGGTGTGGGGGTGGAGCCGGACGCTGGAGATCTGGTGACCAGAAAGGCTTTTTTCATGTGGGAACGTTGAGTGGACAGCACAGGAGAGACTGAGGGGTGCCACCTGAAGTCTGGGACTAGTGTGACCCGCCCAGGGAATCAGAAGAGGGCCAAGGAAACTGATCCAGAGGCGGAGCTAAGAGAAGTCAAGAAGACAGAGAAGTGCTGGGTCCTTTCAGGCCAAGACCAGCTCCTAAGAAGATGCTGGCCTCTGGAGGCCTGACCACTATCATTAGCAGCCTCTGACTCTCCAAGCACAGATTACCCAGTCCTTGTCAATGTGCTGTAGGTAAAGATGCTTAGCACCTGACGATGGCCCTGCGCTGTCTTAGTACCTTTCTACCAGTGTCCGTAGTGCTCCTTATGCACTAAATTCAGACTTGCCTGACTGACGACTATTTGATCCAGCCCAAGATGGCCTTGTCTGCCTGATACCATCTTTGTCTGCACAAGAGGAAGTTGGTGTGCTCATTTGAATTTTTCTCCTGGTAGCTTTAGAATTAACTTCATATAAATATGCAATGCATTAATAATCCCTCTGATAAATACCTCCTAGATATACAGCAAAGGAGCTGAAGTCCTCGAACCCATCACTCATTGAGGAACCTCCCCAGAAGTGTTTGGTGCTACAGTTTCTATGTGTCTTTCTGGATACATAGAACATCTGTAGATGTTCACATAGAAAATAATAAAGTGTTGTTTGTGTGTGTGTGTAGGGACAGTGTTCTGGTA
Source organism: Rattus norvegicus (assembly GCF_021556685.1). Classification (NCBI taxonomy): domain Eukaryota; kingdom Metazoa; phylum Chordata; class Mammalia; order Rodentia; family Muridae; genus Rattus; species Rattus norvegicus. The sequence continues at coordinate 35,829,129 of NC_141547.1, forward strand.
CATAAATATGATATATTACCATCTTCTTATACATCTTTCTGCCTCCGATCTTTTTCTTGCTGTGAGCTCATCGCTCGTATATATGCTGTAGCTTTAAATTGTGGGGCTGTAGGGCTCAGAGCGTGGGTGGCTCCAGTTACTTCTTACCACTTCCTGTAAGCAGCTCTTCTTTAGATATTTTGTATACAGGGCCTTCGGATAAAACTTTGTTCAGAGAACAAAGTCACAGACCCCAAAAGTTTGCAACAGTTGTATCGTCTTCTGCCTCTGTTGCCTCATAAGGAAGGTAAATAACAGAGCAATAAAAGAACACATAGTAGGCCCACCTTCTCATGTTCTTAACTTACTCAGAGGAGCTAGATAGACATCACTAGGCAAGGCGGTGAACTGAACGTTTCGATTCAGCCAGGTACGTGCCTGGTAGACTCCAGTCACTGCCTTGGTCAGTCTTTGTAAGGGGGAGAATGAAAGCTCACGTCCGCCATGCAAAGGTATGGCTCATGGTGTGTCTCATCTTAGGTACGTCCTGGACGATCAGTACACAAGTTCCTCTGGTGCCAAGTTCCCTGTGAAGTGGTGTCCCCCAGAAGTGTTTAATTACAGCCGCTTTAGCAGCAAGTCAGACGTCTGGTCATTCGGTAAGGTCCATGATGCACGTCTCCTCCCCTCCTCTCTGAAGAAGAAGCAGACACATCACTGAGTAACCTTATCATTTTGTAGGTGTGCTAATGTGGGAGATATTCACAGAAGGCAGGATGCCCTTTGAGAAGAACACCAATTACGAAGTGGTAACCATGGTTACTCGAGGTCACCGACTTCCCCGGCCAAAGTTGGCTTCCAAATATTTGTATGAGGTGATGCTGAGGTGCTGGCAAGAGGTACGGCTGTTTGTCTGTGTTTCTTCTGGATCATGGTTGGCCGGTGGATGGGGAGTCCAGTTCTTGCAGCTCAGTGAGGGTGCGCCTCCTGCACTGGGATGTCAAACTCTGGCAAGAAGCTTTACCTTGGTTCTGAATTTTGAGAGGAATCTGAAGAAACAGACAACGCTAACAGTTAGCTTAATACTCAGGCTGATGCTTCCCTCCCCAGTGGGAGCCCCTCCACAGCCAGGGCCTTGAGAATAAGCTTCTCTCCTTTCTGTTCAGTAACTGTGGGGTTGAAAGGTTCACTTTCTAGAGAAGGGTTCTTCTTTAAACTCATTGCCTCTAGGTATCTTACTTAATCTCTGAAAATTAGAAACATTGAAATGTCATCTCCATAGAAGACAGTAAACCCCAGAGAGATACATATATTTTGTATCCAGTTCTTTCAATGTCATTTTTAGAGTAACCCTTTGAGGCTTAGATACTTGTACTGTGACCATAAGGCTCTCACGAGGGTGATACTTGCCCAGGGGCCAGTTACTTACAGAGCTTCAGAGACCCATCCTGCACCAAAGCCGTCACTTGCTATGACACCACCCACCAGCCGATTGGGGTGCACAGAGGCTGATTGGGCAGGAAGTGGTAGCAGGGACAGCAGCAGGAATGATTGAGTGGAGGATTTGGTTACAAACATGGATGGAGCTTAGTCTGAATTGTAGGAAATGAGGTTAGCTGACAAGGGGAAGGGGGTGGGATGGGTCACATAGTGTCCTCAAAATGAGTCAGACTTGATTTCTCAGGCACTATAGAACTCTAGTAATCCCAAACAGGGACACAACATCGAGGGCTCAAAAAGGAACCCAGCAGCCGTGGGGTTGATTAGGGCAAAGAGAGGTCATCCTGTGTTTCTCTACTCCCTTGAGCCTTTACCTCTGAGTGTTCTGCAGGATCTGAGCAGTGAGAATTTCCTGGGGAATGGATTATGAAACTGACAGCTTCTCTTTAACTTTTAACTGTAGAGACCAGAGGGAAGGCCTTCGTTTGAAGACTTGCTACGTACGATAGATGAACTAGTCGAATGCGAAGAAACTTTTGGAAGATAAACGGCGGCCCCAGTTTCCAAGGCAAGAGGAAGAAACGGCGTGCCATTGGAACGAGACTCCCTTGGTGCTTGGGAATAGAGACTGCTCTGCTCACAGTGTGGAAGCTGGAAAGCGTCCGCTCCTGATCCAGCCTCAGCTACGTGGCTGCTTTGCAGGATGCACAGATGGTCTCTTAGAGCTGGGGACTTGAAGCACTCATTTTGCTCATCCCTTCAAGAGTTTGAGCACCAGCCATGCACCAGGCACTGTGCCCAGGCCTCGGGAGATGAGCATGGGTCTGTGCTAGCTGGCGCTAGTAGAAAGCCAGGGTGTTCGAGATGAGAAGGAGCCATGCCCCAACATTCTTCTGTGCCCTTTGGCTTCTAATAAAATGGGCCTGGGGTGTTGTCTACCGCCGAGTTCTAGGTAAAGCAGGAACCCACCTCGACAAGTAGTAATCCTTTGTTTTGAAAACATCTCTTTCCAAACCTGTTCTTAGTAGTACGTTTAAAAATTTGTATACTGTATATATTGTAAATGCATATAATATATAAAGTTATATATTTATAAGTAACATGAGTTTATCTCTTTAGCTGAAAATTTGGTTGTTGTTGTTTTTGTTTTTGAGACAGTGTCTCACTGCGTAGACCATCCTGTCTTCGAACCTGCGGAGATCTGCCTTTAATCGGAACTTTTAGGATTAGAGAATGTCTAGTCCTAAATCTGACAGCTGCCAGTTCTATCTCACCGAGGGGTCAATATGGCTTTCTGAAGAGAAGACCGCCTGGGTCCTTCAGTTGTTAGACATTTGACTCACGAGTAGACTTGTACAAATAGAAATATTCGCCCCTCTTGAGCCACAGCATGGCCTATGATGAACTATCTGACCCTGACCACTGTGGTCAGAGCTGATTAGAATTAGGTGGGGATTTTCATGACAGAATTAATTACCTCAAAAATCCTAAGACTGTTTCTGGGACACTGTGGATGCTCCTGTTGAGATGCTGGGCTCTGGACCAAGGTGTTAGAACCAAGTGGTATTTAACACAATTAGGTCCCCAGAATGGCTTCCCTGTGGGAGTCCAGGATGTTGCCAAGGGAACTGTGGAGAAAGTGTTTCAGGCTGCCATGTGTTTTTCAAGAAGCCTGGTTGGACTTGGGTCCCTGGATTAGTGAAAGTCTCCATTCCAACTTTGCCCCAGACCCTGATGTCCCGTTTCTCTGAGGGGGTTTCTCGCTCACAGTTTCCTTTTCCTAACGAGCTTCAGCAGAAGCTAACACAGTTTCTGTCAGTAGAAACCATTCCCTATCCAACACACTGTGCTTGGTGTTGGAGAGCCCCCAGGCTGAGGAAGCACAGGACTGTTCCTTCGCAGGTCAGTGGTCCCCGTGTTCTCTCCCGTGCTGGAGCATGTGGTGAGCACACAGGCAGGCGCTGGCTTCCCTCTGACTTCTTTGGTCAAGAGTCGGTGCCGCCATATTGAAGGCTGTGCTGAGGGCTAAGCTCATTCCTTCTATAATGGATAACAGTGAAATATTCTTGTCAGGATGTGCTTATTCCTTCCAACTCCCCACACCACAGAACCAGATACACCTTTTAGTGGACCCATGTCTCCAAGGAGCTGCTGATATGCAAGCATACTTTACAATTAGTGTCGTGCCCCACCCATGTTCTCCTTTTATCTGGATGAGCTGTGAGAGGAACCAGGGGGTGCTGAGGAAAGTTAAAAGAAGGTAGAGTTCCTGTGTGAAAAGTCTGAAATACTCTTTCTTACCACATGTATGTCTCAGGGGGGCAGGGTGCATGTGTGCAGATGGAGGCTACAGTTGATGCTATGTCTTCTTTCCACCTTGTGTGGGGAGGTAGCCTCTCTCACTGAACTCAGAGCTGGCTAATTTGGCCGGTCTAGCTAGCCTCTATGCCCTCATGATCTCTTGTCTCCATCTCCCAAGCATTTGGTTTACTGGTGGGATACCACGCCCACCTGTCAGTTATATGAGCTTTCTGGCTCTGAACTTGGATCCTTATACTTCTGTGTTAAACACTTTGCCCACTGAACCATCTCCTTAGCCTATACAAATACCTTCTATGGGAAAACAAAACAAATGATTCATGGCAGAACTTGGGAACTATTTTCTCTGTCTGTCTCTGTCTCTCTGTCTCTGTCTCTCTGTCCCTGTCTCCCTGTCTGTCTGTCTGTATCTGTCTCTCCATATCTCTTTCTCTCTCTCTTTCTCTCTCTCTCTCTCTCGTTCTCTCTCTCTCTCGTTCTCTCTCTCTCTCATTCTCTCTCTCTCGTTCTCTCGTTCTCTCTCTCTCTCTCTCTCTCTCTCTCTCTCTCTCTCTCTCTCTCTCTGTCAGAGTCTCTCTGTGTATCTCTGGCTGTCCTGGAACTCTCTATGTAGACCAGGCAAGCCTTGAACTCTGAAAAATTCATCTGCCCCTGCCTCCCAGAGTGCTGGGATTGAAGGCTTTTTGCCACCACGCCCAGCATCAGTCACTCTTTAAACAGATTGTCCCCTAAATCAGACCCATGGGGGTCAGTCCTGAGTCAGAGGACCAAACATCCTAGTTTGGATATTCTCAATCCCAGAATCCAGTTTTCTTGTACCACTCTGAGCCCTTGGGCAAATGAAATGTCTTCTTGTCTGTTCCTTAATTCCAGCATCTGCATAGGGAAGACAATTTTACTTGATCATTATTAAGGTCCCTTTTACCAAAATTCTGTGTTTTCTTCAGAGTGTTTTCTAGACACACCCACAGATGTAGGTTTGAGGAAGTGCCTAACACCTCAGATCTGGATACAGAGCTCGGAAGTTTCTTATATAGGCCAGTGGGTTGTCATTCACACACTCTTGAGGTTTTCAGAACAGGAAATTAGGTGGGGTAAACTTTGCCTGTGAGAAACGTCACAGGCCAACTATGCTTTCAGTTGAAAGATGTGTTACTGTGAATGGAACACAGCTGAAGAACCAAGGCTTCTGTGTGTGCCCAGCCAACAGGGTAGCCATGATCCTGTCCTCTTGTGAGTAAGATGGGCCTTGCCCTTTAATGTCACGGCTTGTTTATGGGTATGTTGCCTACTTTGAACCCTAGGAGTGGGTTTTGCAAAAACAAGGAATGTGTGAAATCTCAAAGATAATTTCTTCAGATGTAGTGACAGGATTTTGTGGCTTATTTAAATAGCCACCGTCTCCTGATAAAATTATGTATTTGAGAACTGAGAACACAAATAACAAACAATATTAAAAAAATCATGTATTTGCATGTGTGGAAATGCAGGTAGTGTGGTGTGACGGATCTGTCTCCAGAATGATGAAGAGCTCAGAGGTGAGGGTCAGGAGATCAGAACTTCTGGTTAGCCTCAGCTTTGCCAGGTTCCCTTTGGTACCTTGGTTGGATGAACAAGTCTACAGAGTGAGTGCTCCCTTTCTGCCTCCTCCTCCCACAGCGATCATAAATAAACAATGGGCAGAGCTGGGCAAGCACGTCAACTTAATTTAAGAGTTGCTTTGAAAGACTTGCACAATTTTTAGAAGCACTCCACGGTTAACTTTAAGACTCAAGAGAGGCTTATTATGTAGATGGGTTTAGAAATGTAAGAAGAAAAAAAAAGACGATCTCTGATTTTGATTCTAGATGCCCTTAGAATCAAACATCAGTAGAACTCAGTCATTCCAGATTAGGCCAGAATTCTGACTTATTTTTAGCTGGCATTAGGAAAAACTGACTGAGTTTTACATATCTCTTTAAGCCATAGCACTTTGTTAGGACCCCACAAACATTGGTAGGATTTATGAAAAAATAAACAAATGCTATTTTAATGGTGCCTTCCTTCCTGAATCTGATTTACAGTTTTGATTCGCTAAGACCAAAACAAAATGAACAATAACAAAAAAGGCTTCTCGTTATCAGAAACAGGCCAAGCTACGCAAGAAGAAAAAAATACAAAGAATTGCCACACGTCCCCACCTCCCCAAAGGTAGAGCAACACTGAGCAGTCACAGAATATAGACCTTTAAAGGCGTTGGTTGTTTCTCGTGATATCAGAACTAGGGGTCAGCCATTCGTTACAACAGGAAAGGCTCAGTTATGTGCAAAGCAGGTCGGCGCAGAGGCTGTCTGTCTAGGGATGGAGTGGGAGACTAGTTATCTGTGGGGTCTTAGATTTCCCCTTGGCCTAGAGGGAGATGGTTTTAATGCAGTGTCCCTCTGCCATCCAGTGTATGACAGATGGCAAGAATCACCTGTTTCCTTCTGACATGAGCCATACCTAAGCGTTGCTCCATTTTCTTCTGGGTGAAATAACGAGTCTTTGCCATTGCAGGGCACCACCAAGCACCCTCCAGGGTGTTTGAAACTTGAGGGTGCTTATTTGTACGCGCGAGTCATTGACCAAGCTCATTGAATGTTCACGGGGTTGCCATGGCAACCTGGAGTCATAGGCTGCTGGAAGGGGAACAGGGGGTATTTGCGTAGGGTGGGATTTTGATCGGAAAGGAATGATGGCGGCCTCTGAACAGGATCCAAGGACACTTCTCCACTGAGTTTACGTTTGTGACGTGTGGTGGGAATTGCCAGTGTATTTAGCAGCTAAGTTACCATGAGAGCAGCGGCAGCTCAGACAGTTACTTAGATGCCAAGATCCCAGAGCAGCAGCTGAGGAGTGGAATCTTTTCCCGCCCACTCTTCCCAGATGCTTTTAGTCTACTGTTTGCGCCGTTTTATTGTTCTGAATTTATAAAGTAGAAAGAAAAACCATATAAAATGTTCCATAAGTATATTATTTATATAAATTATTATACCTAATATTAAGTTCCAGTTTGCCTGATGCATGCCTGGGGTCCTTTCTAAATGCAGGTTTCTGGGTTCATTATCATTATTAGATCTGAGGGTACAGTAAGGACCTTGGATCATACTGCATTTCCAGGGCCTCTCCATTCCCAGAACACTCACCCACCAACCCTTCAAAGCTAACAACCCATTATTACTGAAACTTAAGCAAGGATAAGCAGGGAAGCTGGGGTAGGCATCCTCTAGGCTGGCCTCTGGTGTAAGCATCCTCTAGGCTGGCCTCTGGTGTAAGCATCCTCTAGGCTGGCCTCTGGTGCTAACTACTTCTAGGTAGCCATGCTCATGAGTAATCAATCTCTCATCTTAGGAATCGATTTAGCTCTTCACTTCTCTCAGATAGAATATGTAAAGACAATGGGAAGTCACCTCTGAGACTTAGTGCAAAAAAAGATGCCACTCTTGTCTTGGCCACTCCTGTCTTGGCCGTCTCAGGCCCCTCTGTAACTTGGATCATCAGCTGCCCTGGAAATCCAGAGTCCACGAACCAAGTGCCTGCCAATGGCTGTGGTGTGAGCTTGGGTGTGGTTTTCTAGCTCCAGGCCGACATGGTTTGACTGTGGCCTTAGAGACAGTGAGCTCTGCTGAACTCTTAGAGAACTTGAAAGGGGACTCTGGCCAGCCTGAGCATGGCAAACGCGGCTTTGGCAGGCCTTGCTCTTCTTTCCCACTCCTCTGCCTTGCCTTGCTAAACCATTAGTTAGGTGACATCCTAAATAGACCCCCAAGGTCTATTCCTTTATTTGACCACTTCCTCACCCTGAGGCTGACTACCAAAGTCCAGCTATGAAAGTGTTGAAGTCCAGCAATCAAAAACCCACTTTGGCTCACCTAATTAACATGTCCAATTGAAATCAAACACCTCATTCTAACACGGGGGTTTTCCCCCTTTACCTTTATAAATGGCCATCTTCCTCTAGGCCGCATGTCTCCTCTCTGTCCAGAGGCAGTCCTTTCTCCCCTCCCTTGTTCCCTTCCCCTTCTCCCTCATCCTCTGTCCGCTCTTTGTCTCTGTTTGCTGTTCTTTGTCCTTCTGGGGCAAATCTCCTTTGTGTTGAGAACTTGCTCCTAGGGGCCTCTAGCCCAGACTGGTCCACAGAAACAAAGCAATCATAAAAGTGATTGGCTGCAGGCAGATTTGTTCCCAGGAATAGAAAATGTCTGTGGTAGGGTTGAGGAGATGACTCCGTACTTAAGAGCACCAGCTGTTCTTCCAAAGGACCCTGGTTCAAATCCCAGCACCCCCTGGCAGTTCACGACTGTCTGAAACTCCAGTTCCAGGGAAATCTGACACCCTCATTCAGACATACATGCATGCAAAACACCGATGCACATAAATACAAATAAATAATTTTTTTTTAAAAAAAGAAAGTGTTTGTAGTGGCAAGGGCAGGGATGTTACAGATCCAAGGCAAATGTTTGTTTCTATCACTGTTGTCTCTGCTGGAGTCAGTGCTCTTTCTCACCCACAGACACAACACATCTGTTTCCTTTTGCCTTGGAATAATGTCATGTTTCCCCTGTAACTCACCTGTATAAAAATGACAGTTGTAGGGGTTGGGGATTTAGCTCAGTGGTAGAGCGCTTGCCTAGCAAGTGCAAGGCCCTGGGTTCGGTCCCCAGCTCCGAAAAAAAGAAAAAAAAAGGCAGTTGTAGCCAGTTTGTACCCACCTCTGTGAGGCTTCCCTCCTTCTTGTGTGCCCATTTGCAGATCCCCTAGCTCCTGTGAGGAGCCCCCACCCCCACGCCCCGTGGCTAGTCTCATCCACCATCCCTGCCCCCAGGCAGGTAGCTCAGCTGTGCTTCAGGACCCATGGGCTCTCTGGTTCGTTCTGGCGTTTCTTTACTTCTCAAGCTGACTGGAAATTGGGTGAGATCGGCGAGCCTGTGACCTGTGAGCCCACAGACAATGCAGTTCTAGGAAACAGGACCTTGAGGTGTGGGGCAGAATAGAGATTGTGCCTAAGATGACTGCAGAGCCCAGCTCGCAGGCACTCATGGGAAGGAATCAGCATTTTTGCAAACGCAGCTGGGCACACCAGGTAGGGAGAGGTGAGGAGACCTCATGTTTAAGGTCAGTCTGGACGGCCCTATATGTTCCAGGCCAGCTTGGCCTTCACCAAACTATCTCAGAACAACCACCAAGGGCAGGGGATGGAGCTCAGCGATAAGAGAGAACTCCTGAAGCACTTGCTTCTAGGAATTTACTTGAGGGGTAGAGAGGGGGACCTGACTACAGCTGGGGGACACATATGCTATCCACTTTGGGAGACACACAGCCTTCCCTCACCCTTTGTTCCCAGGAATATCTCCCCATGCTCTCTACAGATTCAGACTCCCAGGCTTCTAGAGTCTTCCTTGCACTCCTTTTCCAACAACCCTGAACCTGGGACACAGGACAGGCCAAGAGTCATTCTTATCTACCCAACTGTATCCATTCCCAGACCCGTTTCTTCTTTTCTCCTACTGTGGAATTCCCCAATGTAACTATTCAACAAAATTTCATGGTCTAATATGAAACAAAAGAAAACAAAGTGGTTTGGGGCCTATTACAGACTTACTCCCTTCTTGGCCAACATTTTTAGAAAAAAATAGTACTCAAGTGACCATCATTTCTTAGAAAGTTATCAAATATGGTGGCGTAAACCTGGGCCCAGCATTTGGGAGGCAAAGGTTGGGGGGTCTGAAGTTCAAGACCATCCTGGTCTACTTAGGGAGATGGACTCAATAAATGAGTAATCAATCAAACAAACAAACAAACAAAAGCTATGTAGCTGTACCCACAAGATAATTACCACACAGGTGTAAAGGGCACAAGGACTAAAGAATAACTTTTTAAAGTGGGATAAACATTCACATGAAAACCGCAACCTATTGCCTTTCCTTCTTTCTCGATGCTGACTTTCCACTGGTGTGTGCTATTGGTTTGATGTCAGCAAACTAGAGCAAAGCTACCAGAATTGAGCCTCCCCAAACTCCCTGCCAACTCCTTTAAAATGTGCCTGTCCCAAACAGCCATAAAGCTTGCATCTAGTGATGGGATCCTTTGGCAGAGAGAGAAAAGTTTGGCTTTTCTCCTGGTGACATGAGAAGGTGGGGAGAGGCAATACCTAGTTTATAGTGAATTTAGAGTATCCAGTCTGGTATGCCCCTTTAGTCCCTTCACCGAGGAGGCAGTAGTGTGAGTTCAGACCTAACCTGGTGAGTTCTAGGACAGACAGAGCTATGTGAAAAGACACTGTCTCAGAAAAGATCCATTCTGCCCATCCGAGGCCACAGGTTCGTGAGTCTTTCTTTCCCCCAGCTTTCTGGAGTGGATTCACCTAAAAGTATTCACAGCTTTTATCTCAGGGTGGTTCCTGAAAATGGGTGATTTTTTAAGCCTGTTTTTAAGGGAAAAAAATCACCAGCCACCTGCCAGTTACTATGAAGCCCGCATTCAATAGGAATGGATCTCCTCAGAGGCACCGATCCAGAAGGAGCTCAACACGGCCTACGCCAGCAGCTAAATTGAGATATTGCTGGTAAACCTCAGAAACTTGAGGACACGGTGATTACTTCCCAGCTTGCTTGATCAATGGTTTTTCATCACTATGGTTTTGTCTCCTCAGAGGTGATCATAAGTACTGCTTTGGGAAATCATGCTTCCTCCTCCACCCCACCCCACCCCACCCTACCTTCTCCAAGGTTCCTCAATGAATGCTTATTCACAATCAAATCCCTGTTGTGGTCACTGTGAGCCTCCTGGGAGGAAGAAATCCCCCTGGGCACACACCCCAGATAAAAGGAGGAGGGGTCATAGGTAACAAATAGTCCAGGTACCACCTAGCAATGTCCCAGTGTGGAAAGATGACAGAGGTCATGTCTGGATGTGATGCCCTTTTTACCAGTGGCATGGCATTAAGGATCTTTGCTGGGGAATGAGAAGCAGACAGAAAGAACAGTGCAGACATAAGCCAGGGAGAGAGAGCTGGGTTCCTACAAAACTCTTCAGTTCTAAGTGCCCTTCCCACAGAACCTTCCAGCAAGTAAAGGGTCATTGCTCACTCCTAAGGCATTTTGTGTCTCTGGACAAGACTCTAACTAATGCACATGAGTTCTTGTATGTAAAGGTTCTGGTCTATTACTCTGAAGATCTAACACAGTCATAAGCCAACCAGCCAACCTCTGCCTATTCACAGACCCACCCCTTCTGCCACCACTGGTGTTCACAAACAGCTGGCCACCTCGTGTGCCCTTGCTCCCCATGAGTTCCCAAAATGCTAGACATATTTATTTATTTATTTATTTATTTATTTATTTATTTATTTGTTCTTTTTTTTCGGAGCTGGGGACCGAACCCAGGGCCTTGCGCTTCCTAGGTAAGCGCTCTACCACTGAGCTAAATCCCCAGTGGGATTTTCTACAAGGGCAAGAGCTTTCTCTCTGCAGGTTCATTGTCAAAGAACACCGACTGACTTCTGTCAAGAATGTCTGTGGAAGGGAGCTTACCAGTTCACTCACTCTCCTGGAAGACCTAGGTCCCATAAGCAGGAAGTGCCCTCAAATCTAATGATCGCTGGCATCTGCATTGGGGAGAACTTTGGTCGAGTGTGTTAACATTTAATAAATATGTCTATGGGGGTTGGGGATTTAGCTCAGTGGTACAGCGTTTGCCTAGCAAGCGCAAGGCCCTAGGTTCGGTCCCCAGCTCCGAAAAAAAAAAAAAAAAAGATTTTTAGGGGCTGGGGATTTAGCTCAGTGGTAGAGCGCTTACCTAGGAAGCGCAAGGCCCTGGGTTCGGTCCCCAGCTCCGATAAAAAAGAACCAAATAAATAAATAAATAAATAAATATGTCTAGCATTTTGGGAACTCATGGGGAGCAAGGGCACACGAGGTGGCCAGCTGTTTGTGAACACCAGTGGTGGCAGAAGGGGTGGGTCTGTGAATAGGCAGAGGTTGGCTGGTTGGCTTATGACTGTGTTAGATCTTCAGAATAATAGACCAGAACCTTTACATAATTAAAGCAACAGCAAGGCAGGCTGTGCTTTCATGTAAAGGCAATGCCTTTGCTATGAAGTTGAAAAGCCTTCCTCCCAAATTCCAGGCTGCAGAAGGGAACAAAGCTAATGCTGGGGGGAGTACTGTTGGGTTTTCAGGCCACTATACTGGGGTTGTGCATCCATGAATTGGGGCTCAGTGAACTAGGGACCGTCCTCTTCTACTTTCAGATAGTGCTGCCTGCAGGCTGACAATGAGCTTTCTCTTATTTCAGTCAGGGGCTGGGTATGGCTTAAACAAGAGGCGCTGTAGAGGCTGAAGGCTCCATTGGCTTCCTCAGCCCTCTCCCTCTGCCTGTGTTTAGAGGAGACCACATCTGTTTGGTGTTCACCTTAAGTGTGTCTGGTGAGAACATAGTCAACAGAAGTTGATGGGTGCTAGGGAACTGGTGGGGAAAACTGATAAAGTGACTTCTGTTAGCAGGTGCTGCCCCCCAGCTGTCAATCACATTTCATCTTATTGTTACGCTCCTGGACTCCGAGGAAGCTCTCTGGGCTTCAATTCTGGCTCAGATGCCCTGCAACTGGACAAAGCACTGAACCACTCATTAATCTATTTGTAATGTTGAGACCGGTCCAGTTATCCCCCCATATGTTCACTACTTTTGCTTTGCTGTGACCAAAGTTTGCTGATACAGGCAACTTAAGGGAGCAAGAGTTCATCTTGGCTCACAGTTTCAAAGGGCTCACTCAGTGCCCATGTGCTTGGACAGAAGATCTTGGTAGCAGGAGCTGTAGAGGAGAAACACTGTTGATATCATGGCCAACAGGAAGTGGAGGGAAGGAGGAATGATGACAGCTGGCTGACTCTCCCCCTTTTGTCCCTTTCTTCTATCTGGGTCCTTAGCCTATGGGATAGTACCATCTGTATTCAGCATAGGTCTTAAGTCTTTAGTTAATCCTCTCTAGAAAGATCAGGGACACACCTAAAGGTGGACCTCACCAGTCTCCACCGTGTTCTAAACCTCATGAAGTTGACAATGAAGATCAACCATCACATCATAAAGTAATAGAACCTATTTCAGTGTGAGAGTGCTGACGTCAGTTAGCCCAGGCTAGTACATGGTGTAGTGTGATAGCTCTGGGTACATGGCGCCAAGTGTGTGATAAGGGTTGGTAGAAGTTGGGAATAGGATTCCTAGAAAATATTTTGTTTTTAATTTTTGTTTATTACTCCCAAATGAAGCTTTTATAGTCAAGGACAGTGCTTTTTTCTATAAGAAAATGGGGCCGTGTCTTCTTTGACACCCATATGCTAATCCTAATAGAACTGATATAACTGAATTTTTAATAATTCCATTTAGCATTTCTGGATTCAATGCTTGATGCTGGGTTATAACCCACTACCACCAGACCAGCCTTGATGCGTAATTTTGGATAAGCTTTTCTCAGTTCCTGTTTTTTTTTTGTAGATCTGGGATGGAATGGAAGGCTTGTGGCCCCCAACGTAAATGTTAGTTAAAGTTCCCAAAGGTCTCCCTCAGCCTTGCTGTCCCACATGATCCCCTAGTCAAAGGTCATGGTCAGCACATGGTGCTGCACACATGGTCTGTGCTTGAGCTCCTGAATCACAGGGTTACTGCCAAGGCACAATACAGTGGCAAGAAGACCCACCGTGTCCTCTTCAGCAGTTATTTACTGAGCTCTGGCTACATGCCAGGTACTGATCTGGATGCTACGGTGGGTGGGGGGGCTTGATATAGGATCAAGTCCCTCAGAACAGAAGGACACATGAACGCTTAGAACACAATGGCTTTCAATTTAAGATAATCGTTTACCCCCCAGGGGACATTTTATAGTGTGTGAAGTTGTTTTGGTTTTCACAGCTGGAGGGTGATGGTGGTGTGGCTGTCAAAGGGGAGGATGTGTTGTTGCTACACACATCTTGTATGCACTAGCGGTGCTAAGTAGGGTACACAGGAAAGACCCCCCCCACAATAAAGGATGGGGCGGGGTGGGCAATGGCGATAATGGAGAGGTTGAGGTTTCTGAGAGAGCTGAAGCCCTGTGTACAGTGGGACCTAACTAGGTAGCATGGGCCAGAACAGTCAATGTGTGCTTGAGGAAGCCACAAAACAAAGGGAGTAGATTGCAGTGGGAGTTCTTTTCAGAAGTGTTCAAAGTCCGAGAAGAGAGAAAGTTGGAGATGGGGATGCGGTGGGAACTGGTGGACAACAGAATCCAACCGAGGAGCTTCTGACAATGAGGGGCCGACCGTATTATACTGAAGACAAAGAGCTGTTGGCCGAGGCTGCTCCAGGGACTACAGAATGGCTGGAAGAGACCACTCGGAGCAAAGACCCTAGAGTCAGGCACAAACATCCAGGTACAAATTTAGCTCCGGGTCCTGGATCTCTGGGCAGCACCTCTCTGACTCTCGTGGGGAGTAACCTCCCTACGACTCACATTTCAAATCTGGAAAAGTACTTGAAAAGTACTTGCTGTTCCACAGGGTCACAGTAAGAGCGCATGAATGAATGCTCGTGCGTGTGGGCATGCGCGAATGGCGTGCGTGCGTGCGTGCGTGCGTGCGTGCGTGCATGTGTGAGTGTGAGATTTGCTGACCCAGCGCTGGTGATGAGATGGAAAACAAGAGCTGCCCAGGTGGAGCCGACTGACGGCCGACTAGATATCCATGATGGGTCTCACTGAGATCCGTGGGTTTCGGTGGCGGTCTGACGAACATGAGAAGTTAAGAAGGAGAAATGCGCTAGGTTTCTTATTGAGCGTAATGGAGGAGATGAAAAGCTCCGATCACACAAGCAAAGAGGGTGGATGAATTAGACAAAGAAAGCCCGCTCATATCAATCACTAAAAATCATATGTATGTAGAAAGTCCTAGAACATCAGCCTCCCTAATGATACTTTTGTTTGATTTTTGTTTTTTTTTTTAATTTATAGATTTAAAATTTAAACATTTTTTTGGTAAACATAAGGCAAACATATAAACTATGTAATTATTCTTAGCTCTGATTATATTAAATATTATAGGTTATATTAAAATTTGATGTCACAAGTGGCTCTAGCACACCTGGCTACACCATCTTGTAAGTTTCTAGGCTGAGTGAAGTTGCTTGTGCTTTGATACGGTGAACTGTGCCTTTCTGCTGTCTGCTTACGACCCACTACTGCAAGGAAGAAAGGTCTCAGGCCTGGGCTTCCCTTACTACAAAGGCTTTCATAATCCAATCCTCTGTGTCCTCGAGCCTCATTGTTTTCTATGGTATTCCATTACTCTGGTCCCAAATACAGCTTGCAAACCCCGATAAAATAGTCTGAGGGAACTTATGATTTGGTGCTCCCTCAAACATATTTACTCATCCACTTACCCAAAAAATATTTATCACATATATTATTTCTGAAGAACTGTTCTAGTCTCTTAGGAAATAACTATAAGCCAGATGGACAAAAATCTCTCTTCCCTTTCTAAAGGGAAGGCAGGAAGAAAATACTCAAATAAATGAAGGATGAATGAATGAATGAATGAATGAATGAATAGTATGTTAAAAGTAGAGAAACGCATGAAAGGAAAGAAAGAAGAAAGAACAGAACAGGAGGTCTTCCAGGCAAGCATGTAGCTGTCTGTAATAGTCAATGTTCCCACTGACAAGGTGAGATTTGAGCAAAGACTTGGAGGGACTGCAGGGCCTTGGTGCTTGCTGGGGACAAAAGGATGGCAGATTCTGGAAGGTTTCATAGGCTACTGTGAGAAATTTGGCTACAATTCTCAGTGAAATGGGAGCCACTGAGGAGTTAGCAACATGATCTGACAGGTTTAAAAAGAAGTTACATTGGTCACTGTGTTGAGAATAAGTGAAGTGGGTTAGGGTCAAAATAGGAAGAAGCCAGAGGAGGTAACAGTGGTTTGACCATAGTAGTAACAGACGTGCTGGAGGAAGGCTCTGTGTGTGTGTGTGTGTGTGTGTGTGTGTGTGTGTGTGTGTGTGTGTGTATGTGTGTGTGTGTATGTGGTGTGTGTGTGCATGTGTACACATACATATTCACATTCTCACACTCACACACACTAACACTCACACTTGCTGTTGACAAGGTGGAGAAGGGTGGAGAGAGAAAGTCGGGAAATAGAGAAAAGCTAAGTAAGACTTCCTAGTTCCTCTCAACGTCCAGTTGAGATGGCTGCTCGACATCCAAGTGAGGAATTGGAGAGTTCGTCTGGTGTGTTCGGCTAGAGCTCATTAGAAATGGTCTGGACGTGTACATCCGTGTGTCCTGAGCTGATCAATAGTTCGTTAAGCTACAGAAGGAAATGAGAAGAATCAAAGGAGGGAATGAGACAAGGAAAAGACGAGATCAAGTTTGGAGGCCAGTTAAGAGGCCAGGGAGGTGGATGAGGAAACTGAGAGCAAGCCTAGGCGTGCAGTGTCAGATGCTGCGCAGGGCAAGCTTGGGACTCGAGAGGGTGGCTTGGGACTGACCGCTGGACTTCATGGTGTGTGGGTCACTAATGACCCTCAGAAAAAGAGGAAGTAGAAGAAGAACAACCAGGGGCAGCAAGTGTAGGCTATTTGTCCCTGGATTTGACCATTAGAGGAGTAAAACTGTCAGAGAAAATAAGATTACGGAGCCATCTGCCGTGTTCTATTAACAGTGGTTGAATGGACAGCGTATTCATACTGATAGAAATGGTCTAATGAGAAGAGGAAAAAAGCCCCTGGAGCACGCAGCTACTGGAGCACTAGTCCCTGGAGCACTAGTCCCTGGAGCACTAACCCCTGGAGCACTAATCCCTGGAGCACTAGCCGCTGGAGCACTAGCCGCTGGAGCACTAGTCCCTGGAGCACTAGCCGCTGGAGCACTAGCCGCTGGAGCACTAACCCCTGGAGCACTAGCCCCTGGAGCACTAGCCCCTGGAGCACTAACCCCTGGAGCACTAGCCCCTGGAGCACTAGCCCCTGGAGCACTAGCCGCTGGAGCACTAGCCGCTGGAGCACTAGCCCCTGGAGCACTAGCCCCTGGAGCACTAACCCCTAGAGCACTAGTCCCTGGAGCACTAGCCCCTGGAGCACTAGTCCCTGGAGCACTAGTCCCTGGAGCACTAGCCCCTGGAGCACTAGTCCCTGGAGCACTAGTCCCTGGAGCATTAGCCCCTGGAGCACTAGTCCCTGGAGCACTAACCCCTGGAGCACTAGTCCCTGGAGCACTAACCCCTGGAGCACTAGCCCCTGGAGCACACAGCTACCGGAGCACTAGCCCCTGGAGCACTAGCCCCTGGAGCACTAGTCCCTGGAGCATTAGCCCCTGGAGCATTAGCCCCTGGAGCACTAACCCCTGGAGCACTAGTCCCTGGAGCACTAGCCCCTGGAGCACTAGCCCCTGGAGCACTAACCCCCTGGAGCACTAGCCCCTGGAGCACTAGCCTCTGGAGCACTAGCCGCTGGAGCACTAACCCCTGGAGCACTAGTCCCTGGAGCACTAGCCCCTGGAGCACTAGTCCCTGGAGCACTAACCCCTGGAGCATTAGCCCCTGGAGCACTAGTCCCTGGAGTACTAGCCCCTGGAGCACTAGCCGCTGGAGCACTAGCCCCTGGAGCACTAGCCCCTGGAGCACTAGCCCCTGGAGCACTAGCCCCTGGAGCAGTCTACCAGCTCCAACATCGTATATGAGGGTCCCAATATTGACACTGGAGAGGGCCTTTGCAAACAAACCTGGCCCAAAGGGGTTTGGTGTTGACATCAGCTGCTCTAATGACGGCAATGGTTTTATCCTCTGCCCTGGTTACTCAGCTCCATGCAAGAAGCAGCAAGGTGAGCTTGGAGACTGAAGCTGTGATGGGGATCAGCCCGTGCCCGTCACTGGAAAGAGTGAGGGCCCTAGCACAGTACTGTCTTGGTTTCTTGAGAAAAACCGAGAACGCTGGCAGCAGCTAAGGCAAGAGAAGGCTAGATTTTAAAATAAATAAATAAATTTCTATCTTTCAATTTTTAATTCATTTTAATTCATGAATCTTGGCACTGTGTCTGCATGTATACGTTCCCTGTGTTGGCAGAAGTTTCACATTTGAATACTCCGTGAGCTTAGGCGTGGCACATCTGTATTCCATCTTCCGTATTTCTTTGGCATCTGAGTCTGAGTGTGCATGCATGTGTGCTCACACACGAACACATACAAATAAACACCTATGCACACAAATAAAAGTAAAACAAATCTTTTTTTAAAAAAGTTTTTTTCCTGCCTTCTTTCTTTTCTTCCTTTTTTTCTTTTTTCACAAGTAAGGTCTTGCTGTGGCCTGAAATTTGTTATGTAGATCAGGTTGTCCCCAAATTCAGGGATCCTCTTGTCTCTGCTCCTGAGTACAGCAGTTAAAGGTGTGAGCCAACCCCCCCATCTCCCACCCCACCCCCTCAGCAAAAACAGCCCTTCCATGATGGGGGGAACACAGCTTTTCCTATGGGGGTCCTGCCTGGTGTCGTGGCTACTATCACAGTGATGCCAGACGGCAGATTCAAAGTCAGAACTAAGATTTATTTGGTCATGGATAAGCATTATCAGGGATAATCCTGTTCATTGGGGAAATGGCTTGATCTACTTCTCAAAATGTCACTGGTGGTGACCTGGGACAGAGTGCAACATCACAGAATGCGGTCCACACAGAGCTTTTGGAAAACCCCAGGGATTTGGGGTTACTTCCGGACTTGGGCTGCTGATCACCTGTTATTTGAGAAGGGACTGACAGCTGAGAGCAAGGACTGGATTCCATAGGGTTTTCTTTACAGAGTCCAGCGTTTTACAGAATAGATTTCAAAGGACATTTAGTCAAAAGACAAAGCCCATGTCATGTTCTTCATCTGTGATTTCTACTCTTCTCCTCACTGGGGCAGCAGTGAGGGGGGCAAGACCTTCAGTTGGCCAGGCACTAGTCCTGGAGCACTATCCCCTGGAGAACTATCCCCTGGAGCACTATCCCCTGGAGCACTGTCCCCTGGAGCACTAGTCCCTGGAGCACTAACCCCTGGAGCACTAGCCCCTGGAGCACTAGTCCCTGGAGCACTAACCCCTGGAGCACTAGTCCCTGGAGCACTAACCCCTGGAGCACTAGCCCCTGGAGCACTAGTCCCTGGAGCACTAATCCCTGGAGCACTAATCCCTGGAGCACTAGTCCCTGGAGCACTAGCCCCTGGAGCACTAACCCCTGGAGCACTAGTCCCTGGAGCACTAGTCCCTGGAGCACTAACCCCTGGAGCACTAGTTCCTGGAGCACTAACCCCTGGAGCACTAACCCCTGGAGCACTAGCCCCTGGAGCACTAACCCCTGGAGCACTAGTTCCTGGAGCACTAACCCCTGAAGCACTAACCCCTGGAGCACTAGTCCCTGGAGCACTAGTCCCTGGAGCACTAGTCCCTGGAGCACTAGCCCCTGGAGCAGTTTGTCAGTTAGAAGTTCAGAGCTCACTTTCTAAAAACAAGCAAACAAACAAACAAAATCAACCCAAAATGTAATGGACCTAATTTAAAATTCCTGCTAAGACATTTCCTTGGAGAACACTGTTTCTGGAAACCCATTCTTCTATACAGATAGCCAACACTAGCCATGACAAAGCAGATAAGACTACACTGGCCACTCACAGACAAAGGAAATGCAGAAACTGGGCCAGAGAGAGGAGCCTGAGACGGGAAACCACAGTGGTCACCGTGCCAGCACTTCTTTGTGCTGCTTTGCTGACAGTTTTTTTGTCTTCTCCTGAAGATGGTGGTGATGTTCCCAAGCCTCTGACCATGTGTTGTTCCCTGTTCTCGTCGGGAGCATAGCCAGAGTCGTCCACACAGTGTCATGGCCTCCCGACTGCGACAATGATCTCCTTTTCAGACAGCACCTTCCAGTCTATCCTCTGTTGCTGCTGTTGCTGCTCAGTGCAGGGGAGGTGAGTCGGCTTTGAGGGCAATTTCTTGGAAATGGGCAAACTCGGTTTCCTGGCTCTTAAGTCTCCTGTCTGTGTCTGTTGCTTTGTATGGGAAGCTCTTTCCCACCTGGTCTCCGGTGAGTGGCTCATCTTCTTAAAGACATCAATCAAATTGCAGGGGTGCTCTGTTCCTTGATCCCCCCAGCCCCCCGCCTGCATACAGTTTAATTCTTCTGTGTGTTCCCACAGAATGCTGCGGCTTGGTTCTTCCCTTGAAACTTGTCTTATATGTCTGTGTTCCAGTCAGTTTTTTTTTCCCGCTTAAGCACAAGAATCTCGTCTTAGTTATATAAGACTCACTCTGACAGAGTCTTCCCCTTTGGTATGTGACTGTGTAAGAATTCAATCAAGGCATCATGTCAGTGGCCATTTGATAAGCTCCGGCGTTTTCCTTCATAACCCTCGACTTTATAGGCGAGAATACCCGAGGCTTAGAGAGGTCGCTTTCTTTGTCTGAGGCTATAGTATGACATGGTGGAGCCGGGGTTCACCATGCTCTTAATCGCTCACCTGTGCCTGTATGGCAACAGGTGACTCGGAGGAAAGGGGGAAGCACTTTGCACTCTGCCTGACTCAGAGTAAGTGTTTGTCGGATTGACTATAATTTTAAGACCCTCACGAGTACCAGACGCTGGGCATAGGACATAGTCTTGTAACTTTATTTCAAAGCCACTCTGAATTCACTTAGCCTCTCTGACCTCTGTCTGGATACAGAAAACAAAATCCTCAGAGTTCCAGTTCAGAATCTTTGAAGGAGCTAGAAGTAAGAAGATTTCATTTTTTTTTTTTTTAGAAGAAAAGGTACCCAGATTGTTTTATCTCTGAAAGAATCTAAAGGATTTAGGAACCCGCTTTTTATTAATGATTGTGACGCGATTGTTTTTCAATGGCAGACGAGTGACAACACGGATCAGCCTAAGCAGAGAGGAAGAACTCTCAGAAAAGCATTCCCAGCGTCAGAGGCAGTGGTTCTCCAAACTGATGGGCAAAAGTCAAGTGAGTGCCATTGTCACAGGGACCCCCCCAAAACTAGAATCATGATTGGTACACAGTAAGTACTCGATAAATGTTCTAGAAGAAAGTGAGGGAGGAAATCCAGTTAAGCTAGCCTACTCCACTAAACTTAAACACAAGAGTCTGAAACAAGACAGTGATCAGAAGGAAACGCACTGTGGCTCCTGCCTCTGTGGCCTCTGAGTTCAGGGTTAACTTCCAGCAGAGTGCTGGGAGAGAGTCAGTAGCTTGGGCACAGGGAAGGGAAGGGAAAGGGGTGGGAGGTAAGGTGCTCCTTTTCTCAAAAGTGAAGAATCACTGCCAAGTGAAACTGTTTCAGAGTAAGGGATCTTTTCAGAAGCACCATGAAAAAGTTCAAGGTTATCCTGTGGAGAGGATTTGTGATTTCAAAAAGTCACAAAATGACAAGGATGTTCCTGGCTCCCCAGGGTGGTGTTGAGGTCAGGCGTCTGCAGCACTTGTCCTGACCTCTGCCTTGCGGAGCCGGGCATTAGGGCGAGGTGGAGACAAATGTGCCTGTCCTGTTCTTTATGGGGGTTTTGTTTTGTTTTTATTTTGGGTACAAATGACTGAAACAATAAGAAACCTCTTGGTTTTTACAGTCCAGCAGAGGTGGGGTGCAACCCTCAAAGCGTAGGCCACTGCCTCCCCTCCCGCAGGAGTTTACAGAAGAGAGAATCCGGGTCAAGGCTCTTTATGACTTCCTGCCTCGGGAGCCCTGTAATTTGGCACTGAAGAGAGCAGAGGAATATCTGATATTGGAGAGGTGTGACCCTCACTGGTGGAGGGCCAGAGACCGCCTCGGGTAAGCTAATGCATTAGTCCTTTTCAAATGTTTCCTCGTCCCAAACTCTGAAGACTTCCGAACATAAAGGCCCTGCGTAGTGTCTGGTTGGCTCCATGTTTGCAGCAATTCCCTCCGCACAGAACAGAGCAGTCTCCACATCCCTATTTGTAGAGACGCTCAGGCAGACGCTCCAAACCAGATACTCTGCCATCACTTCCCTGTGCTTCCCTGTGTGTCCTGGGGTCACACACCTGAGCTTTTACTTGTAGAATAGGAATGATAAAGACTGGGGAGGTGGCTCAGTCCATAAAGCAATTGCTTCACCAAGGTGGGGACTGGAGCACACATAAAAGCTCCTGTAACCCCAGTCCTACAGAGAGGACAAGAAAGGGACCCCTGGAGCTAGTGGTTAGGCTAGCCTAGTAGACCTGAGGAACTCAGAGATCCCTGAGAGATTCTGCTTCAGCATCTGAGGTGGGGATCTATCAAGGATGACTTCCAATAATCAGTTGATACCACAGTGACCAAGCTAAAAGTAGAAAGTGCCAAGGTATTGGGTCCATTATTTTTAATTTTTAATATATATATATATATATGTATATGTATTAGTTTGGCCTCTCCTCCATTACAAGTGACACTGTAAAGTAACCTTGAACATGGTCCTTGGACTCAAGTAAGACTCTTCCTATAATGTAGGGCTGAACTGGGAAAGTCTTAATTTCCTGCAATGGGCATCCTACCCGAAATATGGAAGCTGTAGGTTCCTGTCAGCAGGGAGGGCAGGGTTTCTCTTTTCTTACTCTTTTACCTCCCTTTGAAATGACCAGAAGACCACTAAGACGTATTCTTGACAAGTTGGAAGTGAGTTGCAGAACAAGGCTTGAACTGTGAGAACTTTTATGTAAGTTAAATCCAATAAAACAACTCCACGTATTTCAACACATGAGCATAGCTCATTGAAAATGACCACTAGGTGGACATCGGTGTTGTGCGCAGGAGCGAGACGGCTTGGAAGTAGCGACTGACTGTATATGAGGGGCTCAGTAAAGAACCTGCCAGTGTGACTGCTCCGTGTTATGGTGAGGTGTTTATTGGAGAGATGACAGACAGCGGAGAGAAAAGGAAGCAGACTGAGCATGGCCAGCGAACTGGAGAAGGCTGGGGCTAGGGAAGCGGGAGAGAAGAGTGGAGGTAGTGAGACAGCAAAACCGAGAGAATAGAGGAGAGATAGGTAGATGGGAAGATAGATAGATAGATAGATAGATAGATAGATAGATAGATAGATGGATGATGGATGGATAGATAGATAGATAGATAGATAGATGGATGGATGGATGGATGATGGATGGATAGATAGATAGATAGATAGATAGATGGATGGATGGATGGATAGATAGATAGATAGATAGATAGATGGATGGATGGATGATGGATGGATAGATAGATAGATAGATAGATAGATGGATGGATGGATGGATAGATAGATAGATAGATAGATGGATAGATGGATGGATGATGGATGGATAGATAGATAGATAGATAGATAGATGGATGCATAGATAGATAGATAGATAGATAGATAGATGGATGGATGGATGATGGATGGATAGATAGATAGATAGATAGATAGATAGATGGATAGATGGATGGATGGATGATGGATGGATAGATAGATAGATAGATACATAGATAGATAGATAGATAGATAGATGATTGATAGACAGAACAGTGAGAATAGCAGGGGTGGGGGAGATCTTGGCATTTTAAAGAGAACAAACAGGCATCTCTCTGGGAGGAGGGACACTCAGGGAAGGATGTTAGTGTGGATCTTGAAATGTATAACAGGTACTGGTGATACTGATACTGAGGGAGCCTGGAGGCTGGCTTGTGCTTTGATAGGCAACCCCAAGTAGCCATTTGTCCCTTCTGCCGGAGGTAAGGGAAATGACTGCTTTTGACAGGCAGCAACTGGTTTCTTAAGTTCCTAAAGAATGCTGACTTATTGAACCATCAGAAATTCTCCCATAGAATCCAGGTTGAACTGACCCTAGACTCAATATTGGACGAGTCAGTTAGCCTGCCATTTTAAAAATTTAACTAACTAACTAACTAACTACTTACTTACTTACTTACTTACTGGTGTGGAATGGCAGACTTTTTTGGACACAAAGGAGACAAGGCAGAATTTTGGCAGTGTTTTATAAACCCTATACATTTAACTGTAAAATAAAAAAAGCTAATTGCTTGTTTTCAAGACTGAGGCACTCCAACCTGTATTGAGGGCCTCAGCCTACAACACCTTCCCAGGCAACAGAACAAATTGGGTCTAAACCCAGAACCACACCCACTTTTCCTTTAAAATGCATATTGGCATATGGGAGCTGGGCATGGTGACTGCTGCCTGAAACCCTAGAGCTCTCGAGGTACCCTGTCTAGGAATTTGAGGTCAGCCTGGGCTACATGATAAGATTATTTCAACAAAGGAAAAGAAAATGAGGTCATATAATCTCCTAAAATAGTTTCTTTGTAAATCAGGGTCCTGGTGTCTACTGTAGGGAGGTTTTTGTGGAGTTGGAAAGGACATTTTTATCTGTTTAACAGTGTAACGAGTAAGATGCTTTTGGTTTCTCCCTACATCTTCCCTGGGGTAGGGATGGGGTTGAGTAACTATTGTCAAAGTAATGTTACAAACCGGTCTCCCATCTTGAGTTTTTTGTTTGGTGTTGTGTTGCAGGAATGAAGGCTTAATCCCAAGCAACTATGTGACAGAAAACAGACTCACCAATTTAGAAACATATGAGTAAGTTCTCCCTAACGAGACTGCACCGTGATTAACCTTGGAAAATCAACCTGCTTTGGGAACTTTGACGTACAGTTTTCAAGTTTGTAAAAGAAAAAGAAAGTAACACATCTGATAGTCTTAGCAAGGAAGAGACCTCCAGAGTTGCTTCTGGAAATCCTTCTTAAGCTCCTATTGGTTTCGTTTTTGCATGGCCGTGCCTTAGACACACTGATACACGAGTTGTACTGTGTGTCCTACACAGAGCTTTGATTTATCAAAATGACAGATTGTAAATCCGACAGTCTGCACCACCTGGTTCTCTTGTTTTGATAATTATTAGAAATAGCTGAGGATAAGATGTAGGCTAATGATACGCTTTGAAAGAACCTTAAGTGTGCTTATTCAATTTCTGCTTTAAAAACCTTCCTCTCTTTTAGATAGCAATTATAACTTTGGAATAGGGAGGTCTGAGCAATGACTTTGTAGGTCCCAGACTTCAGGTGAGAACATAAGGTTGATCGATCATCAAGTCAGAGCTACAAAGCGACAGAGCTGGGTGGGACTTGTATTTTTATAAAGTTAGATTCTCAGTGTGGGTTCATGCTCCCACCTCCCTTTGGGTACTCATCTCGTAGCTAGTATAGGCTTCCAACAGGCATCAGTTTGTGATAAGAGTAGTGGTGTCAAGTGTTTCTTGAGACCAGACATCAGAGACAGAGGAAGAAGCTTCCTTGGCCTTGCTACTCATTTAGAAAAGGTTCAGTGAATCTTTCCCTAAAATAGCTCAGATTCCCAAAGATTTTGTGAGTGTACAGGGGCACCTTTGAGCACAGATGAGGATGATGGCAGGGCATGCGACACATCTGACAGAATTTCCCAGACTGCCCTCGCACCATGCTCTTCAGCTCCCTCACAAAGTGTCTTCACTCTTTCTCCTTCACTCCTTCTCAAATGTCCTTTCTGTTGACCTGACCCGTTGGCTTAAGATTCCAGTCTCTTTGGGGGACTGAGCCACCTCCCTTAGAAAACAGTGTCACGGCCATTTATGGTCACTCAAACCTGCCTCATAGGGTCTCACTGCTTCCCTATGCTAAAGCTGGCCAGCAACACAAGTCTCGTTTCAAGGAGATTGTGTACGAAAGCCAACCCAGAATAATTAGAAAAATAGGACATTTTTTGATTCTTGTTCAAGTTTGAATTTTCCAGCAGCTCAAAGGAGATATGTGTGACAATGCCTACAGGCCTGGTGGTGACCCAATGGACACTCACTACCAGTAAAGTTTCCATCGATTCTTTCCGTCATGTCTCAGTTGCCTGTTGCTTCCTCTGTTTAGACTAAGCCGAGCCTCTGGTTTTACACTGGTTTACACTGTAGATACCAAATGAACACCTTGAGGGCCAGAATTTCCATTTCATTTCTCTGGGCTCCGGTTTGCATGAATTTTAAAATCATGCTTTTTTTTTTTTAATGATTCAACTTTTAGGATGACTCACTAAATTTTATTTCTTTTGAAACGGGTGCATTAACGTAGGAATATAATAGTTATGATTAATCACCAGAACTTATCAACCACTTAGTATGCGCCGTATACTTTTGTGATGTCTACACACAGGAATCTCCATAGGTGGAGTTTCTGGGTGCAGAAGCAACTGAGTACACTACAGTGTCATGATTACAGTGCTGTGTTTCCGGGCAACGCTTCCGACTGTCTCTGAATGCTCTAGTAACTGGGAACACCTACTCCAGGTGCTACATAGTAACATTCAATACAGTCTAGTGATTATAGTTATTTCTGTGAGCAGAGAAGAGCATGAGAAAGTCCTTTACAGTTTGTCCCACCCTGCCTACTTTTACAGGGGACCAGCAGGTCCTAGTTACGTTAGCATCTGAGTCCCGTTTATGTGCTCAATCCCATACACTGGGGATGTATCTGATCTCAGTTGCTTTGAGCCCTGGGGATACAATTTTCTAAATCAAAGCCCAAGGAGCACAACAGAGCTTTCCTTGTTTTAATGGGGTTTACAGTTAGCAAAGGAAACAGACATTAAGGGGCTGGAGAGATGGCTCAGTGGTTAAGAGCACTGACTGCTCTTCCAGAGGTCCTGAGTTCAAATCCCAGCAACCACATGGTGGCTCACAACCATCTGTAATGGGATCTGATGCCCTCTTCTGGTGTGTCTGAGCAACCACAGTGTACTTACATATAATAAAAAAAAAAAAGGAAACAGACATTAAAGCAATTCTACATTTAAAAAAAAAAACCCCAAATATATAATTCTAAATTTTAGTGCTAAATTGTACTTCTTAGAGGGTATTGTAGGACATCACAGGGGAAACCAGGAGGAAATGATTGATGTGGAAGGAAGAGGTGGGTTAGGGAAGATGCATAGAAGAACGGGACATGAGCTCTGGAGGTGGTAGGAGGCAGTGTGAGAGGTGACGGCGCACTTCTGCTATCTCGGGGGAACACTGATATCTAGAAACATTGATGGCTGCTTTTGTTTTAAACTCAAATGATCAACAGACTGCTGTGCTACCAGCTTTCAGTAAGCTTTTACCTTCAGGGGCCGATCTGGATAAATTATTTATAAATTTAAATGAATAGGAATAATCATTGCAATTCGAGTTCTACTTGCCGAATGTACTTAAATACTTAGTGCTGCTGTGAGCCCGTTAGTTAAGCTTTCTGAAACGTCTGATCGGCATTAACAAACTGGACACAGCCAGTCAAGGTTTTAGGCGATTGGCAAAGCCAACGTCCAACTTCAAATGTTGTGCTAAGTCTTATGTAAGGCCTTTAAATGATGCCGGGAAGCTGAATGTTTAAACGATGTGGGAAATTAAGTTCTCTTAACTGTGCAAGTATTTACAAGTCAGTTAAATTCCCTTTTGCTGCAAATAACAAGTTTAGAATTAATTATGCATTTGAAACCAGCAAAAGCCAGATTACTCGTTATCTTTTTATAAACATTTAAAATACTAAATGTGTTGATAATCCAAACTCTACCTGGGAGGTGAACTTGTTGATTTATCTTTTTTCTTTCCTGTACTGAATCCTTGACATTTTCAGAGCTCCACAGTCATCTACTAAGGGAAGCAAATTCACCTTTTCAGATGTAATGGCCTTTCTAAATCAAAAACCTGAGGAGCCCAACAGTGCTGTTACCCATCACTTAGAAGTCTAAGACGAGTCTATGGCCATACTACCTCTCACCCATCTTGGCTCACCACCAGAGTGCTAGGGGTTGTGTGTGTGTGAAAATCAAGGCCTTAAATAACACACACACACACACACACACACACACACACACACACACACACACACACAGAGGCTGTGTCTACTGAATTGTGGCTTCATATGTTGGGTTGCTTTTTTAATGTCCACTATTTGGTATTAGTTTAGTATAAAGATATGGAAGATAGTCTATGATGGTTTTAATTGTCAACTAGCTGCAATCTATGAACACATGGGAAGAGAATCTCAATGAGGGACCTGACTAAATAAGGTTGGCCTGTGGGCACAACTACAGAGGATTGTTTGGATCCCATCAATAGAGCAGGAGGACCTGCCCATTATGGTTGGCACCATTCCCTACACAGGGGCTCCCTAACTGTATAGGACTAGGCAACTGTTTGAGTCAGTGTGGTAATCAGGATTCTTCAGAGGAACAGAACTTATGGAATGAATCATATATATATATATATATATATATATATATATATATATATATATATATATATATGGTTTATTATAGTGGCTTGTAGGCTGTGGTCCAGCTGGTCTACCAATAGAAGATCTAAGAATCCAGTAGTTGTCAGTCCCTGAAGTTGGATGTCTCAGCTGGCCTTTAATATACACTGGCATCCCAAAGAAACAGGCTTTAATGGCAGGGAAGGGATGGATTTGCTAGTAAGAGTGAGGGTAGGCTCCTGACTGTGGAGGGACAGTGACTAGCAACCTCTAGTTCCCGCTGCCTTACTTCCTGGAGACAGTGGACTGTAACCTGGACTTCTGAGCCAAGAAAAACCTTTCCTTGATTTTGTTGAGGTCTTTTTAGCTCAGCAACAGAAAATGAAACTAAGACTTGGTCTTACCTTGTTTTTTAAAAGCCCTTCTATGTTTTAGCATATGATGTAAATGGATGAAATTCTGAAATACGGTGCTCCCCACCATGCTCCCAATCTTGAGTCACCCTCATTACTTAGAAAGAATAGAGCCCCCCAAAGACCCTGACTCTGTCACAAGTTTCTGCCTGGCTCTCTAGTGACCACTTTGAAGTTATTCTTATGACATCTCCATATGGGCGGATTTCTAATTCATGTTTAAGCCCAATGAATGCGTTTACTTTTGTTATTTATCACTATAATGAACAAATGTTAAATACTAAAATTTACACCAACGTCATAGCAGGTGGAAAATATATTTGACAATGCTACTTATATGAACTCTCATTTTGAACAGCATTTTACAGTATTTTTCTATTTGTTTACTTATTCACTTTACATCCTGATCATAGCCCTCCCCTCCTCCAAGTCTTCCCTTACATGATACCTCCACCCATTTCTCCCTCCCCTTCACCTATAAGAATCAGGAGGTCCCTCCTGAGGAACCAACCCACCCTCCACCTCAAACTAACTGCAGGAGTAGGTACATCCTCTCCCACTGAGGCCCTACAAGACATGCCAGTTAGGGGAGCAGTTGACAAAGTCAGGGTTAGCCTTTGCTCCAGTTCTTAGGGGACCCACATGAAGACCAAGCTGCACATCTGCTACATATGTGCGGGGGACCTAGGTCTAGTCCTTGTATGCTTTTTGGCTGGTGGTTTTGGGAGCCCCCAAGGGTCCAGGTTAATTAACTCTGCTGGTCTTTCTTGTGGGGTCCCTATCCTCTCTGGGTTCCTCAATTCTTCCCCCAATTCTTCCACAAGACTTCCTGAGCTCTGTCTAATATTTGGCTGTGGGCCTCTGCATCTGTTCTGGTCAGCTTCTGGGTAGAGGCTCTCAAAGGACAGTTATGTTGGGTTCCTGTCTGTGAATCCAGGCTGACAGAGACACAGGTGGCCTGAGGCGCCAAGGTAGTTGAAGGAGGAAGGCAGACCTGCAATGTGCGTGTATAGATCTTCGGAGGACAGCTCTGCACATTCTCCCCCAACTGGCAGGGGTTGCTGTGCATTCGTTTATGTCCATCTCACACAGGGCACCTGTGAATCCAGGACAGCGGTGACAAATATAGCTTCACATGTTGTTCATTGTGACAGGACTTTGACCAGCAAAGAGGCATCAGGGTCTCACAGTGTGTCCCTGTGAATCCACGACTCAGGCGGTCACAGTGGTTGTTGTTTCTTCCATCCACACAACGACCTCAGCTTTGACCTTTACAGATTCAGCTTTTCAAATTTTACAACCCAACCAATAGTGACCTCTCCACGTTAGTGTCCCTCGCCTTTAATACTGCCTCATTTCACCAAAAGGACTTTTGTCTTTCTGTAAGAGATTTTAGACCCATCTTGAAATCCCTCCAATACTGTAACATTCATTTAAAAGTCCAACGGATGTTCACTCTTATTCTCCTCAAGCTCCCATCTTGAGTGGCCAATGACTTTGTCTAAAATCCATTGTCACCATCTTGTTTCCTATGGTTCATCTTTTCTACTGTCTACTTTTCAGTTTGAAGCCACTAGTGGCTTAGATAGCTGGCCATCCCTACGTTGAGTTGAGTCAGTTTCTCACCACCAGGTGTTAGGGGAAGTGCACACACCAAAGGTCTCCATCCTATGACTCAGAGGGCTTTCAGTGAGCCACCTCTGGCTGGTCCATGGTGACTCAGTCCCTGCTCAACGTTGTCTTCTCCTCTCTACACTCCACAAAGCAGTATTTCTGGTAATAGTCCATTACATTTAAAGTTCTTTGTAAATATTTTTACTGTGAAGTTGAAAATTTCTCAACTTTTCTGTCTTCGTTTGACCATCCTCTGTTTACTGTACACTATATGTTTCCTGATTAAGGTTGGTCATATCAAACTACATGTTACCTTATAATACAATTTAATTATGCCTACTGTGTGAGATTCTGAAAGTTAGTCACCTAATAACACATCGAATGCAGAGAAAACAAAGGGATTGAAAGGAGAAAAAAACGTGCTGATTTAAGGAAGGAGAGAACCCCGGTGTGGCTTAGTGAGTAAGGGCAGACGGTGGTAAGAGAGAAGGCAAGAGAATTTGGGTCAGGAACATTGGCTGGTTGGTTGTAGACTCTGTTAATTACTAACCATATTGGGCAACGGGGGTGACTTAGGAAAATTAGATAAGTCAGGATGAATTTCACTTTGAAAGAGACGTAACACTTCTAAAAATACGCAAACAGGAACTTCTTGAGGGGGAAGAAAGAATTGGACATGGTTATATTTTAGTTTATTTGCAGAACTAAGCATTTGTTGAAGATGATAACTCCTTAACTTTGTCTCTTTCATGGACTTTTACAAGGTGTTAGTTAAATCATACAAAATTGTATATAAGCACTGTATGGGCCACAAGAGGGATATGAGCTATAGTAGAACAAACTACATTTTTTTTTGCCTCAAATAAGAAGAAAAATTTATTCAGCTTGATAAATTGGCAATATGACAGAACATTGTTATTTATCTGGATTTAGATAGTGGCTTTCGAAACTGAATTCCAAAATAAAGACTTAAAAATGAAGGAATTCGAGTAGTTTGGGGGGAGGCAAGGAGAGGCTGAAATAAATAATATAAAGTTAAAAATGTGTTCCTTGCTACTTTTGCAGATGGTATCATAAGAACATCACTAGAGACCAGACGGAACGCCTGTTGAGGCAGGAGGTAAGCCTGTGTGTCCAGAGCAAGCCTGCGGCCATTTCTAGTAATCCTGAGAAGTTTATTAGAAAGGCTGTCGCCATTCAAAAGAGGAGTGCTGGTACTCTTTCTAATCTGGAAAAGCCCTCACAACCCCACTCCCACTGCACATTTTTCTAAGTCAGAACGTAGACATATTTATTTGCATAAAGATCACCTTTTCATTGACTACCATCATCGTTTCAGAAACAGGTTGCCCTTGAAGTGATTTCAACTCTGAAATGTACTCTCTCAGTGGAGCCTGTGTCTGAGTCACCCATGACAGTGGTTCTAAGCCTCCCTAAGGCTGCCACCCTTTAACACAGTTCCTCACGAGGTGACCCACCTCCGACTATAAAATTATTTTCACTGCTACTTCATAACTGTAATTTTGCTACTGTTATGAATTATAATGCAAATATCTGTGTTTTCTGATAGTCTTAGGTGACCCCGTGAAAGGGTTGTTAAACCACAAAGGGGTCATGACCCAGAAGTTAAGAACCACTGCTATAAGCACTTTGCTGCGACAGAGACTCAACCTGGTGACCTCTGCTTACACTCACGAAAAGCACAAATACAGAAAAATGTGCTGTGTTCATTTCTTTAGTCTTTAGAAACAAAGGGAAGGAGAGTTGGTTGTTAAAATATTAAATTCATATCAAAACTACTCATTTTGGTCAAAGCAAGACAAAACAGCAGAGAGTTTGAGTTTCCAATTGTCAGTGCGTGGTCACTGTGGGGAAAGGAAGAGTCAAACCCAGACCCTGGAGAGGAAGTGTTGTGTCACATGTCACTCTCTGGTGGCCTCAGGTGTTTGGGGATTCTAGAACTACAAATGAGAATCACCTCTGTATCTATATATAAAAGCATCCATGCCAGTAATGGCCCAGGATGCTGAGAAGACCAACTCTAAAATAGAGGAACGAATGGAGGAGGGGACGAAAGTCAGGCCTAGCCCTGCATGCTTGTGAGAACTTGTGAACTCCTCAGCTTCCGTTCTGGAAGGTTAAGGGAAGGAAAGCCGGAGCAGCTTCCCAGTGAGCAAGAGGACATAGGTCACATGATCCCAGGACCGTGGATGTCCAGCGCAAGAGCTTCTGTAACTGGAAGTTCTCGTCTTGCTGAAGACACCAGAGCAAGGTGGCGTAGCACAGCCCACATGCCCGCCACACTGAAGCAATATTAAAACAGTTGGCCCTGAGTTTTTCCAAAGATTTTGTTATTGTTGTTTGTTTTCCCTTGTTGAGATAGAACCTCCTATGGCCCAGGCTGGCCTCAGACTCACTACATGGCTGAGAATAATCTTTAGTTTATGACCTGCCTCCAACCTTCAAGTCATGATCACAAGCATGGGCCCTATGTTCAGCTGACCTGACATTTCTGAAGGGTCTAAAATTCCACACACAGTTGCAGCCCACACCATCATTGCTCCCTCCACACTCACTAGAGGCAGTTAAAGAAACCTGCGTTCTGATTTGTCCGTTGTTTATAACTATAAATACTATCCACATGTCTATGTGGATGATTTTACCACTCGAATGAAGAAGCTCGTATACATTGATATTTACTTAGTTTTGAGAAACAGTCTCACTGTGTAGCCCAGGGTGGACTCAAACTTGAGGCAGCCCTTTTAGTTGCTAGGGTAATAGGTATGAGCTATTATCTCAGATTGTTGGATTTTTGTGAAAATATTATGCTCATTCACTCGTGTACATGGAGAACCAACATACTGTGTAATATTTCACTGTATGCATATGAAAAAGTTATCCAATGTTCATAACCATTCAACTTGTTTATAACTTTTTACCTTTAGGGACACTGAGGGAATATTCTTCCTCGTAAAAATCATCTTGCATACACAGGCACACACTGGATGTTCAGATTTAGTATTACCAGGCATTTTTAAGCCTTGATTCAGAATAGGCTGGCAACCACTTCGACTGGCTGTGGTTGTTCGAGTTCCAGTGGTTCTCATAGGTTCATATATTTGAATGCTTGGTCTGAAGTTGGTGGAATTGTTCAGAAAGGATCAAGAGGTGTGGCCTGGTTGGAGGAAGTATGTTACTGTGTGTGTGTGTGTGTGTGTGTGTGTGTGTGTGTGTATGTGTGTGCTGAAGCTTCCAAAACCCACACTATTCTGTGTTCCCAGTTAGCATTCTCTCTCTCTCTCTCTCTCTCTCTCTCTCTTTCTCTCTCTCCTCCTCCTCCTCCTCTCTCCCTCTCTCCCTCTCTCCCTCTCTCCCTCTCCCTCTCTGTTGCTTTGTTGAGACCTATGCTCTCGCCTATTGGTCCAGCATCATGCTTGCCTGCCTGCTGCCCTGAGACCCCACCCCTCCCCAGAATGTTCATAGATGCCAGCCCTCTGGACTTATTTCTTCCAAATGACATGTTAGGGTTTTACTGCTGTGAAGAAACACCATGACTAAGGAAACGCTTATAAATGATAACATTTAACTGGGGCTGGCTTACAGGTTCAGAAGTTCAGTCCATTATCATCAAGGCAGGAACATGGCAGCGTCCAGGCAGGCATGGTGCAGGAGGAGCTGAGAGTTCTACATCTTCATCTGAAGGCTGCTAGAAGACTGACTTCCAGGCAGCTAGGACTAGGGTATTAAAGCCCACACCCACAGTGACACGCCTACTCCAACAAGGCCACACCTCCTAATAGTGCCACTCCCTGGGCCAAGCATATACAAACCATCACACCTTACTCTTAGCGTTTTGCCATGGATATAGAAAATTAAGATACTAGTTCACACTTTTATTCTTTAAGAATTTCAAACAAGTATACACATTTTGGTCATATTCACCTCCCATTTCTTCCGACTCCTTCCAGATCTCT
Organism: Rattus norvegicus; assembly: GCF_021556685.1. Taxonomy (NCBI): domain Eukaryota; kingdom Metazoa; phylum Chordata; class Mammalia; order Rodentia; family Muridae; genus Rattus; species Rattus norvegicus. The sequence continues at coordinate 35,863,161 of NC_141547.1, forward strand.
CCTCACATCTCCCTCCTAACTTCATATCCTTTAAAAAATAAACTGCTAAGTATAACTGCCCACACACACACTGGAGAGAAGCTATCCACCAGAGCACCAGGACCACATTCCTAATGAGAACTGACTTTCCTTCCACTACCTGTCATCAACTGTCAATCGGTCCTCAGCTAGGGGTGGGCACCGTGTATCCCTCCTCTGCCTATGCTGCAATATTGACTGGATTGGGCTAGCACAGACTTCTGCCGCAGCCACAGCTGCTGTGAGTTCATGAATACAGAAGTCCTATCAAGCCAAAACACTGCTTTGCACCTCTCCTCCACTGGCTCTTACAATGTGTCTGTCCCCATTATCCACCATTCCCAAACTCTTGGAGGAAAGTGGATATAATAAGCAACCTCACTGCTACCTGAGGATTCCACCAACCCCTGTTTTCTGTAGTTTGATCAGTTGTGAATCTCTGTATTAACTGCCATCCACTACACAAAAACGTCTCTCAGATCAGGTCTGAGAGCTGCCTTAATCTATGGGTATAGAGAAATGCATTTAGAGGGAATGTTGATACTATCTTCGTTTTCCAAAATAATAGTACTGTGCTCACCCCTAGGATTTATGAGCTCCCCAGCCACTGATTCTTGGCCAGATTTACATTACCAGGTGTAAGTTTCCTCCTGAGCAAGGAGCCTTAAATCCTATCAGAAGGCAGTTGTTTACCTACCCAATGGGAGCAGCTTTCTAGGCCTGTCATTATTGAAGCTCCCAGGGGTCACAGCCAGTAAGATGATTGATTTTTAACTCCCCCAGAACCTACACCACACTTCCCATGTACCAAGAAAGCTAGCCAGAAGGGAGGAAGCTTTCAGATAAGTACCAGGGTGATTTTTCTTGAGTTCTGTGACCAAAGTGTGTGGTGTCTTCAACAATAGGGTCTTACCATCAAGTTTTGGTGGGTAACCAAGAACAATGGGGATAGCTTGTAATGTTTTAGGGTCCTCTGGGCCTCCTTTGATTAGCATTTTAGTTAGTAGAGAGGTATCACATATTTGAATCTAGGTCTTTCAATTAGCAACCTATGGCTTCTGAGAAAAACATTATCTCTCATGTAGGATAATTATATTTAAACTAACAGAAAAAGACACACAGAGAGAGAAATAGAGACACATAGACACACACACACACACAGATGTGCATACATGAAAGTTTATAGAATAGTGGGTTTCTGTGTGACTCTTTCAACTATTCTCAGTGTTAGTCATTCCTCCTAATTCTCAAATTTCTTTCTCTTCCATCCATTCCCCCTCTCCTCTCTATATCCTTTTCTTTCCCCTTCATATCACCTTAGACAAAATCCAACATTCTTCATGATAAGAATTCTGGGAGTCGGTATAGAGGGAACATATCTCAACATAATAAAGGCTGTTTATGAGAAACCTATGAACAAACAAACACTTAAAACATGTCTACTAAGATCAGGAACAAGAGAAGGGTATGTGTGTGTGTGTGAGTGTGTGTGTGTGCATGTGTGTATGTGTGTGTGTGTGAGTGTGTGTGTGTATGTGAGTGTGTGTGTATGTGAGTATGTGTGTGTGTTGTGTGGTGTGTGTGTGCATGTGAGTGTGTGTGTGAGTGTATGTATATGTGAGTGTGTGCATGTGAGTGTGTGTTTGTGCATGTGTGTGTGTATGTGAGTGTGTGTGAGTGTATGTGTATGTGAGTGTGTGTGCATGTGAGTGTGTGTGAGTGTATGTGTATGTGAGTGTGTGTGTGCATGTGTGTGTGTGTGAGTGTGTGTGTGTGTGCATGTGTGTGTGTATGTGAGTGTGTGTGTTGTGGTGTGTGTGTGTTGTGGTGTGTGTGTTGTGGTGTGTGTGTGTGTGTGTGTGTGTGTGTGTGTGTGTGTGTGTGTAGGCCAGAGGCTGATATCTGGGATCATTTTTGCTTGCCTGCTCTTCATATTACATTAGGTAGGGTCCTTCACTTGAACCCAGAGTTTGCTGGTTTTTTTAGTCGAGCTAGCCAGACTCTTTCAGGAATTCTCTGCTTCTGTCTCTCAAGTGTCGGGATTACAGGCAGGCTGCCACACATGACCAGCTGGGGATTCAAACTTGGATCCTCCTGCTTACACAGTAAACGCTTTACCCCCTGACCCATCTCCTCAGCCCCTTTTGTCTACTCTTCTACACAGTCCTTTTGTCTTTCCTACTGAGTCTTCCCACATCAGTACACAAGAGTATTTCATTCACTCTATATCTGCGGATCGTTCCCTAGTTTAGATATATCACAATTTGTAAGTCAACGAATGGTTCATTATGGAAAGTGAGGTGTACTCTCCTTTCTATTAAACAATGCTGCCTTCTACTCTCTCCTCCCACACATCTTTTTTCTATTTATGAGTCTTCATAGACAAAATCTCCAAAGTGGAAATCTAGGGCCAAAGGGAATATGCATTTCTGACCTCGGTAGACCTCAACGCGCCCTCTGTAGGAGAGGTGAGGAATTACAAGAGTCTAGGTATCCATTGGAAATACAGGAGCATCTGTTTCTCACACTCTTTCTAGGCAGCGTTTCACGGGCAACATCTGGATCCTTCCCTGATGCCTCATCTTACTGAGAACTTGATTTGCAGTCTCTCAGCCTAGGGATGTCAAGTGCTTTTCATACATTGTATTTTACATGTTTGATTTTCTTTGTTGTAATCTGTTCATATTCTTTGCGTGGCTTTCTACTAGGTTTTTTTATGCCTTTCTCAGAATCTACAGAATCTATGTAGCTATAACTGAGGAAACTAATCCTGGTGGCATGTGACTATATTTCCTATATGTTTTTGATTTTTCAGTGGTTTTCTGGCATGAAGAAGGTATTTGAGTTTTTGCATGTTTGAATTCATTGACACATTTTTGTAAAGATTGATAAATTATAACAAGATAGAACTGCCTTCTCCACTCCAAGGTTACAAGAGAAACTCCTCATGTTTTCTGGATGAAGCTAGTGGTTTTATTGGGTAAACTGGCACCTTTTGTTCATTCCTAAGGTTTCCTGTTGCAGTGAGTCGGGGGGAGTGGTTACTTATTTACCAAATACCTTCCTCTTCTGCACTCACTGGTGTTGCCACATTCATATCGATAAAGAGTGGATATTTTGAATTACATCTGTATTATTCAACTTATCTTCAATTGGCAGCCTGTTTATGGCAAACCTATGACCACCATCAAGTTAAATGGAGGGAAAAACTCAAAACATGTCCACTAAGATCAGGAACGACACAAGGTGTGTGTGTGTGTGTGTGTGTGTGTGTGTGTGTGTGTGTGTGTATGTGTGTGTGTGTGTTCATAAACTATTTTAAATACAGAGGCTTTCTCTGGTGGGGTTAACTTTCCTCACTCTCAGGATCAGCACAGCACATTGAAAACAAACCTTCCTGGGGTTGTGCCCAATGAGGAGATTACACTAGGGAAGCGATCTGGCACTAGAAATCGTGTGCTGTGGTACACGTGGGCTTCGATGCTACTAGATCCGACCTACGAACACTCTCTTTAATATGTGTTGTGAAATGAGGCTGCTCAGGGGCTTTTCTTTCGCACAGCCTGGGCAGGTTGTGGGCACCGATGCCATGGTGACCTTACACACACAGCGTCTGAAGTTTATCGTTGGTTCCCTTGCTTTGGGATCGCTCAGTCGTTATACTAGCTTGTCCTTTCAAGGTTAGTATTTTCCAGCATGTGACTATGGTGCTTTCTAAGGCCGTGTTTTAAGAATTGGGCCCATTGTTCTAATCCACGGACGCATTAGGATTTTTAGCTTAATTGGATTCCATCTTGATAAGCTGCTTTGTTAACTATCCATTGCATTCAAGTTTTAAAATTTGTTACAGGCAAACGAAGATTTTTTTTTGTAGGTCATTGACCTATTCCTCTTGGGATATACTTTTTGATAATTTTCACAATTAGTTATTGACTAGGTTAACTAACTTATCTGTAATTTTCCTTGAACAACCAGATTTTGAACTGAATTACTGGTTGTATCATATTTTCACCTTTGTAATTTATTATCTTCTACTTTGATATTTATCAGTTTTCTTCTTTAGCTCTATCTGGTGTGCTGGTTAGTTTTATGTCGGTTTGACATAAATTAAAGTTGTCTGGTAGAAGGGAGTTTCAACTAGGAAAATGCCTTCATAAGATCTGGAGTTAGGCAAGCCTGTAGGACATTTCCTTAATTACTGATTGATGGGAGAGGGCCCACCTCATTGTGGGTGGTGCCATCCCTGGGCTTGTAAGAAAGCAGGCTGAGCAAGGCAGTGAGCAGTGCCCTCCATGGTCTCTACTTCAGCTCCTGCCTCCAGGTTCCCACACAGTTTGAGTTTCTGCCTTGGTTTCCCTCAATGGACTTATGACTCTGGATAAAACCCTTTCCTTCTCAAGTTACTTTTGGCTGTCATGTTTCATTACAAGAGCAATAACCCTTAACTCAGACACCTGGGTTTATTTTACAATCCCGATTCTAACTCCAAGACTTAGGGTGGTAACTCAAACAGGAGCTTGAAGCAGACACCGTGGAGGGCACTGCTTGATGGTTTATATTCAGGGCCATGAGTACCTAGCTTTCTTGTACAGCCCAGAACCTCCTCCCCAGGCCGTGGGGCTGTCCGCATCATTGAGGCAATCAAGACAACCCCTACTGACACACTCACCCGCAGACAATCTTACCTGGGCTGTTCCTGTACAGCACCCATGTAAGTAATACGAGCACAGGTTTATTTCTGAGCGCCATTTGGACTGCATGGCAGAGTCTCTCGTGCAGGATGCTTCCTTGTGATTTTAGATATCTTAATTGTAGTTTATATTTAAAGGATTTAAGTTATTTATTTGCCTATGTGTATGTGTGCATATGTGACTGCGTGACACGTGTGAGGTGTCTGTGAAGGCCAGAGGAATGTGTCATATCTAGTGGAGCTGAAGTTATAGGTGGTTTATAAGCTGCCCAAGGTGGCTGCTGGGAATTGAACTCCAGTCCTCTGGAGGGACAACAAGTATTCTTGACCGCTAAGTTGTCTCTCCAGCCTCTCGTTTATAATTTGGTTTCCTTGAGTTAGATAAAAGAAATGTGAAATCTGGTGCTGCTGGGGATATTGTACTTGGAGGCTTGTTGGGGATTTCTAGTTCTGTATTTGGTGGTGTTCCTTCTTTTTATAAGCAGAGACCACCCAACGTACAATTTTGTTGTGCACATATTCTATTGTTGATGTGCATACCTACTATAACAGACATGTAAAGCACACATGCGACTTCTCTTGTGACACTTTGGTTGTTTACATCTTGTGTTCCCCTTGGGTGTATAATGCATCACTTATACATCATAGGAATTTTAAAAAAGGCTGGCTTTTGTCATTTGCAATGCCTTGGAGAGACTTCTATTGGGGACTGACTCTAATGTCTTTGTGCAAGTGTGGGAGGAGACTGCATTTAGTATCTTAAGTGCGCTGTGAGGGGTTGGCCACACTGTTCTGGTCCCACACATAACATGAGTGCTGCAGTACATCCTAAGCTGAATCTTGTAAGGCACTGTGGGTTGTGACCCCTTTGGGGGGTCATATGTCAGATATCATGCATATCAGATATTTATGATTCATGACAGTAGCAAATTTACAGTTATAAAGTAGCAATGAAATAATTTTAGGGTTGGGGCCTCCATGACATGAGGACATGACATGATATTAATGAACCACAGCATTAGGAAGGTTGAGAATCACTGCTCTGTGGGCTTGGTAAGAGATCCTACTGCTATTCTGCCTTCAGGAGCATAAAGAAACACACCCAATAAAGGAGGAAAGCTGTGTAACAACAAACAAAGCTGTCAAAATGATCAGAAAGCAATTTACAGCTTTCTTGCAGTTTCTTCAAAGTCTGTCCACAGGGACCTAGTTCTTGTTTTTTTTTTTTTTTTTTTTTGGTTCTTTTTTTCAGAGCTGGGGACCGAACCCAGGGCCTTGCGCTTCCTAGGTAAGCGCTCTACCACTGAGCTAAATCCCCAGCCCCTAGGGACCTAATTCTTAACGGAGCATTGAAAGTGTTAGCGTGTCCCATCCTTGGGACAGCATGACCATCCCTCCCTTCATATATCCCACATCCCACACCCATTTGCAACTCCCAGGATCCCAGCATGTGTTATTTCCAGTGAACTTTGACTTCTTGTCCTACTCTCTCTGCCTTTCCAGAAACATTTCTCCCCGCATCCTTCACCCGCCTCTTCTAACATACAGCCTTGGCCGTCTGTCTCAGAGTTTTCTCTAAGGATCAGTGATTTTCATGTTATTCCAATCAACAACAAAAACCACTAAGTGCTAGGTAAAAGGTTGTCAAAATCAGGACTTTTTCTGAAAAAAAAATTCAAGGATAATGGTTTAAAACACGCATACATGATGCACTTCTTATCTAACTTGCCTTCTCCTAGGCATATTATGTCTAAATCTGTAAGAGAGAGAAGGTAGCGCACACTTGTGAAGGCAATCTCACTCTCCAATACTAAGAGTATAGGAGCCCCTTATTCATAGGAGCCACTTACAGTAAACCTGTCTAGGCTTGTTTTTCATCAGCAAGATCAAAGCTTGTTTTTCTAAGAAGGAATATACTCATATAACGGATACATTTCATTCGTGCAGGCTAAAGAAGGTGCATTTATCGTGAGAGATTCGAGACATTTGGGGTCTTACACAATCTCTGTGTTTACAAGAGCTAGAAGGTAAGTAAGCATTTGTGGTTTTGATTACTTTAGAACTAATCCTTGGGACAATTTTGATTTGTAGCTATACCATCTCATAAGGACTATGAGAAAGAGCTCACCCTAGGGAGGAGACTGCTAGTGTAGAAACTGGGACAACTACCCAGTCACACTGTGTCTCTCATGCATCTATTATGTGAAACATAACATGTTAAACCTATTACAAAGCTTTCCTGTTCCTCCCTCTCCCAGGGAACCCTCTCCGTCACATTAGTCATGGCTGACACTGTTGGCCTGGCCTACAGACACCTTAGTCTCCTTTGGGCTTGGCTACACACTGGGCTCCTGAGCCCCACAAGCTTTCTATGCCTATAGACCTGTGACTAGGGGAACTTGTGATAGGGCTAGAGGTATCTGAGAGGCAGCATCTCAGAAATGTCCCATTCCTCCCTTAGTGAGGGATGAATAGGTCAGTTTGTCTGCAGGTTCATAATGAAGCACTAGCTGCCCAACGCTGTTACCTGCTCAGCCATGTTCTGTATATGGGCCTTGCTTTCCTTACCTCAGACTTGATAACATTCAATAAGTATCTATAAGCACTTCTTCATGAGCATTGCTTTATTGGGCATGAGGCTTGTCTCCTAACGTTATGTCGAAGAGGAGGTACCAGTAAGACAGTTGAGGGATGATCAGGTGTTTGTCGAGCCCACCCATCTTCTCATTAGCAAGTAGTGTTGTCAGAAAGAGAACTTGAGCATCCGAGTCGCCCCGCTCGACACACAGGTTTAATTCTAAAGCAGTCTTTTGCTTCTCTAGCAACTGACATTTTATTGATTCTAGGCATACACAGTCTTCAATAAAACATTATCAGATTAAAAAGAATGACTCAGGACAATGGTACGTCACCGAAAGACACCTCTTTCCCTCGGTTCCCGAGTTGATCCAGTATCACCAGTACAATGCAGCTGGTAAGTGAGGAGTTAGGTCTGGTGGGAAGGGCTGGGGTTCATTCCCTTGACAGGGAAGGCATGTGTGGTCTCAGAAATCCAACAAGCAAAGAGCCATGGACATCCGGAGCTTGAAATCCAATCCTCCTTGGGCAATGGTTGTTCTCATTGATATGTCCTCCATACCCCTGTAGTTAAGGAGCAAGACTTGCATCACAGTTTTTGATTTCTACCAGATTAAAGGTGGTGGATGACAGAGGAGCCAGGGAGACTTAGTTATGTATTTATTCTGGAAGTTTACAGAGAGCTAAGTGAAATACAGTTTCAAATCTCTAAATCTCTTTTGTTTAGGTAATTACAACATGAAATTATCTTTAAGCTCCTCATCCTCTATTCTTTCTTGTTTTGAGAAAACACAAAATTTATAAAGAACCCAGGCTTTCGCTCTTACACTTTGACGTAAATATTCCAGACTATTGAACCCTCTCCTTGGCTCTCACTCACCCATCTCTCCTTATACAAAGCTATCATTTGTGGAAAGACAAAGGAGTCTCAGAAATGTCTATGACAATGACACATCTCTAGTCTTCAACCTGGAACCGATCTGGGCCAGGCCAGTTGGAGCCAGGCTAGGTGTGTGTGTGTGTTGTCTTTAACTCAGTATCATAGATCTAGGCACTGCCCCATTGTAACTTTCTTTTGAAGATTTCATTCATGAAAAGTTGTGTATTGACCAAAAACAAAACAAAAAACATTTCCTGTGACACTGGTTCTCTACACTGAGAACAAATCCCAGGACATCTGTGTCCTCTTATGGGAAGAATCCGTGTGGATTTCCAAGGATCAGAGGAGACTTGGTTAGGGGAAGTGCAGGAGAGAGGGCAGGAGGCCAAGATCTGGGCTGGAGATACAGCAGCAGGCTAGTCCTGAGTTGGCTTTCTCTACACTCCTTCTTCTGCTTCCTTTAAAGAAAACATTTAAGGAAGAGAATTTATGTTGTGAGGTTACAAAATGATGACAGATGTGCCCCCACCAAGAGGTAGAAACGATAAACTGTTGACTACTTAAATATTCTTGATTAATTACAAATGAAGTAATTTCCTATCCTAAACATGTGCACCCAGAGCCCCGGTTTTCCCTGGTATCAGGACTGAGGACTGCTCTCATTGGTCCCATGGATGATTTCTAGCAGTTTCTTCACATTCTCAATGTTCCAAAACTCAATCCTTCAGTCTACCTCTATGCTACTACCAGTGAGCTAACAAGAATGGTGATATGAAATTTCACTTTCTTGTTTGAGACTGACCCTCCCCCAGTCTCTTTCCCTCCATCTCTGTTTCCCCCACTTTGCTGTAAAATGCAATGTCTCCTGACACAGCTTACGAGAACCATCACAACCAGAACAGTACCCCCTTCTGGAGGATGAGTTTTCCTCTTCCTACCTGCTGCTCTTTGTTCTAGTACCCACCTCCATAGTTCACACCCCTCTCTATCACCTCATGCCTACAAAGTCCTTTTGAGTTTCTCAGGGGTTAACTCCCATTTTGGCAGATGTCATTCTTCCCAAAAGACTCCAAAAGACACACATGTGCTTGGTGTTCTTTGTCCGTGCCCCAGCTAGGCTGTGTGCATCTTCACATAACTTTTACTCCTTTTTACATTCGAGTGCTCTGTCTCTTCTTCTTGTATTTCCTCACTGAGGGAGAGCTTCCTGGAGAAGGACTCATCATCTCAGGAATCGCTGTCTTTGGATCAGCTGAGGTCTTTGGGATTTACCTAGAAGAGAATCCTGTGCATTAGGTCTTAATACCCTATGTTTTTCTAATAGCTAGACTCATCTCTGTCTCCTAGCCTTTGCTCGTACTATTCACCTGCCTGGGCTTTCCCTCTTGATCTTTGTGGATGGCTCCCTGTCAGCCACTGTCACCCTAGCTGTCACCTTGTCTGAAAGACCACCCATTCTCCCATTGCTGCAATTCATCCACTCTGTCTTGTTCATGATTAACTTTTTCTGGTGAGTACACACACTGGTTTATCTCCCACTCCTGTAGAAAGTGGGGTCCTTGAGAGCAGAGGCCGCCAGCATCTCCTTCATCACTGTCTCCTAGCCTCAGGATAGAACCTGATGCAAGCAGTCTTTCAGTTCAAATCGGTTGTCTACAATTTCTTTCATCTTGACCCAGTCCTATGACGTCTTAGTCATTCTACTATGTTGGTATCAAACAAACTTGGACAAAAACAAAACAGAACAAAAGAGTCCCACAAAAACCTAGTCTCAAAGAGTGTTCAATTTCAATTTGGTAGTTAAGTGAATTTTTGTAACACTTCTGCAAATAATTTGATCAAGTATCCCATTCTATAAGAGGAAACTTTGGGAGAGTAATACAAACCCATGTTCAAGAAAATATGGTGTATTTTATAACAGCAAAAATCTCTGAAATATTTTGGGGTCTTTTTTATAGTCCTCAGTATGTATAAACTACATGCTTGGTATGAAAAAGCTATAATAAAATATTTATAGTTTTTGTACAGTGTATGTAATACATACATGCTTCCAAACATTCTAAGAAAGTTTTGCCAAGTTTTTGCCAAAGTGATAGTAATTCATCTGTGTACTTTGAGATTTTGTGAGAGAACGTTTTGTTTACTTTGTGTACAGTATCTATGAAGATGATTTTAAGTGGAGAATAGAAAACTATAATGACCCACAGAACAATTGTTATGCCTAATTATTGAAAGGCAAGTGCTACCTTTTAGTACACCTACCTCCTTCTGTAACTAGTAACTAGTTACAGGACTAGTAACTAGTAACTAGGTTTGACAGGCTCCTTTTTCTTTCTCCTTAGGTCTCATGTCCCGTCTCCGCTATCCTGTTGGGCTCCTGGGCAGCTGTTTACCAGCCACATCTGGTTTTAGCTATGGTAAAGTACACACATGTACTGAGGGAAGACATCCATCCATCCATCCAGGAACCACCCCAAAGATTCTTTAAATTCTCAGTTCCTTTGAAATGTCTATCTGCATACGTTTCCTTTTAAGATGTAAATCTCGTGCTGGAGATGTTTAAATAATTCATCTCCCAGGGCAACGTGAAGTCAGTAGCAATGTTTGCGTTTAACTTCGCATTTCACCATGCCTTATGAGGACCTGTCATCCTCCCATTTTGATAAGTAACTATATTCTCTGGATATTGAGGCTGCTGTTTTCTGGTTACAAGGGCTGCTGGGAAGTGATTGCTTTCCACGAGAACCTACTTAAAAGAGCTGTTGAACAGTCCTCTTTACCTTTGTTCAAACAGAATTGCTGTCCTCAGATTCAAATCACTTTCTAGCAGGTGTGATATTTACATGTCCCTGAAAATAAATGTCAATCAGGGAAATCTTGGTTTTCTGACTTGTTGAAAATACTGTTCCCTTGAATTCCTCTCATTAGTAGGACTCAGATTATACTGGGGAAAAAAAAAAAGAAACAACAAGAATTATATTGCATAAAAATAGCTATGGTTCAAGGTCTCAGTTTAAGAATGTTGGAAGGGTGACTTCAGGGTGTTCCGGGTACATCTAGCATTCCTGTATGTAAGGACTTACATAATTAGAAATGTGGTTGACTACTGTGCTCTTTAATTTCTTAGAAAATGTTCAACTTCTTTGAACAGAATAATGCGTAAGCCACACCTATTGGATAGTGTGCTTTTACCAAGTTTTGAGCACTTTAGGTAATCAAATGAGCAACTACATACTCTTGTGTCTGGCCTCTTCCTGTTCTCACCACTTTGAATTGCATCTACTGTGTTGGGTGTGGCCGGCTCACTTTCATTGGGACACAGGGCTACATAATTAGGATTACTTCCTGCTTTGCACAGCCATCAGGGTTGTCCCTCATGCTTTGTTCTTATAAACACTATTGTTACAGAAGCTCTTGTTTATGCTTAGATGATAAATGTACGTTTATGCCCCACTGAACATATAGCTTAGAGTAGTTTGGTTAAGTCAGAGGCTCGTCACGACGTTTGAGATTTACTAGGCAGAGTCAATTTTCCAAGGAATCTATACCAAGTTCTACCCCTCTCGACAATGCATAGGAATGCTAGCTCTACTCTTTCCCCGTGCTCAAACTTCCCTTTAGCCATTCTGGTTAAGTGTCTGGCAGTGTTTCTTTATGGTTTAATTTTGATCCCTCATGATTAGTTATTTTGACCACCTTTTAATAGGTATAGTGGTCATTTAAATATTCTCTTTTATGATCAAATTCTCACCATCTTTGCCCTTAAAATTAGATTCTGTGCCTTTTCTGGTTGATTTGTTCTTAACACATTCTTTTAAAGACTTATCTTTATTTCATGTGTCTGAGTGTTTTGTCTACATGTGTGTAACAGGACTTCATGCATGCTTGATGCCTGCAGAAGCCAGAAGAGGGAGGGAACTGGGTTCCCTTGAATGAAATGGAGCTAAGGATGGTTTTGAGCCAGCATGTGGGTGCTGGAGATTGAACTCTGGTCTTCTGCAGGGGTGGCCAGGGCTCTTAACCATCTCTGCGGATGTGCAGACAAAATATTGAATTGTCATTTATTAATATTTTCCTCTGTGATGATATTCTATTAAGAAATTCTATGCCACTGTCAAGGTCATAAATCGGTTTCTCCTGTCACTTTTACAACAGCATTTCACTTCAGGAGTGGGGACTACTTCAATAATAATTCTGCTAAGTGCATTATCCTAAATTTCCAGCAGATGGTGGTGTTGCTGTAGAAAAAGTAGGTGCTAAAATGTTAAGCTTTCACAGTTTCAAGGGGATCATTTTTAAAACATTCCCCCACCTCCACTACCTGGCTTGCTTATGAGAAATGAGAAATATACAACAACACAGATTTCACCTCAAACACGTTTAGGTATACATTGGCTAATATTCTGGCAATGGACATGGATAGTAGATGATTAGACCCACTCCTAAGAAGAGGCTACGCAAGGCAGGAAGGGTGTTTAGCAGTGGAATGAGAATAGTAGGAGGAACTAAAACAGGAAGCGGAAGTGGCCCCAGGAAGAGGAAATACCCCAACCTTAACACTATAACAAAACCAGGCTGGGAACATCACTGTTTTGCGTCCCATGTCTAATTTGTTTAGAAAAGTATACAGGTGTTTTGTTTGTTTGTTTGTTTGTTTTTTTCCGGAGCTGGGGACAGAACCCAGGGCCTTGCGCTTGCTAGGCAAGTGCTCTACCACTGAGCCAAATCCCCAACCCACAGGTGTGTTTAATATAGTGTTCTGTTAGTCTCAATGTTTATAGCCTTGTCCCCAAGTAAGCAAATCTTTAACCTTTGATGTCTTGGATTATCTATTAAGTTATAGATTCTCTCCTGTATATCTTTAACATCTACATAAAACAAGGAGATAGGACTGGATAATTCCTATCTTCTCTCAAAAAAAATTTTTTAAACCATTCTTTCTTCATTTTTAACATGAGTCATTTGCCTTTCTAGAAAAGTGGGAAATAGATCCGTCTGAGTTGACTTTTGTCAAGGAGATCGGAAGTGGTCAGTTTGGGGTAGTCTACTTAGGAGAGTGGAGAGCACGTATCCGGGTCGCCATCAAGGCCATCAATGAAGGCTCCATGTCTGAAGAAGATTTCATTGAGGAAGCCAAGGTGATGATGTGAGTACGAGGCCCCACCCCATGTACACACAGCCCCGCCCCTTGGAGTCTCGGACAGAACCTGGACTTTGGAATCAGATACACCTGCACCTGGGTCACAGCTCTGCCCAAGCCATTTGTGTAACCCAGGCAAATCACTTAACTGTTGTGTGGCATGCATGAACTATGTCACCCTCATGTCTCTGGAGTCCTCACCTATAAAACTGCAAATAATGGTACTCTGGCATTGGATCGAGGTGTGAGTTAATGAAACAGTTAATGAGAAAGACAGGGAAAGTATATTATGCTCAGCTCGGTGGTAGGTGCTGAATAAGTGATCTTTAGCTGTGGTGCTTTGTCCCCACACAAACCAATAGATTGGTTGTGGTTTGTCACTGTAATCTGATCTTGGACCAGGAAGGCTCAAATCAATGTTCTCTAAACATTTGTTCAGTGTTTATTTAGAAGCACAGCAATGCATCAGCATAGAACAAAAACAGATGTCCTAACTTCAACTGTTCTATTGTGCAGAGCACATCGTTCTACCCCAGAGGGACACAGAATGAACAGAACTAGGTAGCAACCGGAGCGATGAGCTAGAGCCATTCTCCATGGAGACAGAGCAATTAGGACTTTGGGAGTTTTCAAGCTCTTACTCCAAGTGACCTATCAAAGCATCCTTTCTCCTACCTGTTTACAAGAGAATGAAAGTGGGTGGAGTTACAGTAAACAGCAATTGTCCAGGGACACCAGCTTCCCAGTGACACTGTTGGGTTGTTATTGTTGTTGCTGTCATTACAACATACCTGGTACACCTGTGGCCGACCTGTGCTCTCTGATCAGGGAGTTCTGTTACCCAAGGACAGAAGGATAGCAGTGTGCATTGGATTAAAGTGAAAAGAATGAATGTGAGATGTGCAACTCCGAGTTCAAACCATCTCACAATCTTTTCTGGACATGAGGAGATGAGGGGCTTTTTGAATGAGACAACCCTGGTTGGGAACTCAGGAATCACTTCCTGAAGATGAGCAGTTGAGCGAGTAGGAGAAAACCTTCCCACAGGCAGAGACAACACGTGTGCGTAGAAATGTGTGTTCCTGCCTTCTGTCACGTTACTCTCTCGACACACATATCGGTCCCTGCTTAGAGACGTGTCATGACTCACTGTTGGACAAGTGATAGATGTATTTACATTTGTAGCCAGTAAAGCTATTTCCTGGGACCAGAATGTTCCCCGCTGCTCATAAGACTTTCGAAGCTGATAAAACTTACATGATTCGGGAGTCCAGGAATTTATAAGAGTCACATGCTCCTCCACAGGGTTATAAAAACAGTAATTGCTAAGAGGATTTTCTCTAGTGTAGCTGGCTAAGAGTTGTGCAGGGAGCTCCAGGTGCAGGCAAGCATGGGTGGGTGTGTGTGTGCGCATTCGTGTGTGTTGGTGTTGAATTGGAGAAGCCTACTAGAAGATTAAAGGTGACTAAGTAGTCAGGGAAATGCATGAGGCTAGAGTTCAGGAGAGAGGGCAGGGTAGAGGGCATGAATTTGAGAATAGTCCCCAAAGATGATATTGAGAACCATGAAACTTGATTCTGTTACCAAGGGAAGAGAAGGGTTAGAGAAGGGTATCAGGAGATGTCCTGAGCTCCCATGTCTCAGGATGCTCTTCCAAGGGAAGACACAGGAGCTCGGGAACCTTATAAGAGGGCTGAAAAATTTTTGAAAATACTTTAAAAGAATTAAAAACCTCTACCACTTGTCCTACCGTGGGTCGTGGCATGTTTCTAACCTGGGACCGGTGTGTGGAGAAAGTAGCATGCAGGAGCAGAAACACGCATTTCTACTCACATGCGTCTCTGCCTGTGTGAAGTTTCTGTCCTATTTGTTCCTCTGAATCACATAGGAGGGTTTCTTTACCTGCTTTCCCCTTACTTCTAGTAGACATCTGTCTTATTCAGATACAGTTTGACTGCTGCCCTACTAAGTGAATGCTTTGTAATGTTTCAGTTCTCAAATACTTCCCATGACATTACACAGTCTTGGGTTTCTTTCTTTCTTTCTTTTTTTTTTTTTCTTGTCTCAAGTTTATTTGTAAAAACAGCATAGGACACTGGCCATCTGCACATAGTGTGTAGGTAGGTGTGTCACAGCAGTCCATCTGTCTTCACACTGGCAGGAGCCTTTTCTATGGGGTCTGCACAGGGGCCTGGGCACCCTTGGGAGCCTGAGCTGGAGCTGCAGCCTGGGCCTTAGCTGGAGCTTTGGCCTCTTCCTTGGTTTGAACCTTGGGCTTTGGTTGGCAGAGCCTACGAACCTCGGCCATGTAGCTTCAAATTGTCTTCCCTAGCGTGGGGTGAGCGATGAAAGCCAGACGGCTGAGTTTGCAGCTGGAGCCCTTTGGCATCTTGGGCTTGATGGCCTGAGGCTTCACAAGGGCCTTGATGGCCTCTGCTCATGCACTCACTGCCTTGGCATTGTTGGCCTGCATCTTCTTCAGGCCTTTCCTTGTACTTCCTGGCAAAGCACATGTTCCTCAGGAACTTGGGGTCGACCCCCTTAAGAGATTTGTATCTTTGTGACCGGGGTTTCTTGATGCCATTTCTGTGCCATTGCGGGACTGGTTGTGTGTGGTGTGGTTCTTGGACTTGCCATGTCTGCACAGTAAGTCGAGGCTCCTGCAGCACCTGGGACCGGTCTTGGGTTTCTCATGGCTTGAAAATGTTTCATTCTGAGATTTGCCGTCCTGACATTATTCTGCACACATGCAAATTGCATTCCTCAACTAGAAGTTTGCTTATGAACCTGAAAGATAAGCAAAGTATGTCTAATGTAGACCTCCCTCCCCCTCTCCTGTCTCTCAGTCTCTGTCTCTTTCTCTCCCAGTCTACCTTTATGGTTGATAAAAAGAACATTTCTAAGGTACTTTTCACAGCATCTCTGACCAACAGAACTGCTTATGATACATCTTGTAAAATTAAAAGCATTAGTTCAAAGTTTTTTTCATGGTGGCCTAAAAGGCATTTATATATACATTGAATAATATTTGGAGGGGGGGCAGTTTGAAGCCTGGATTGCTAAGAAAGGTAAGTATTGTGGCTGGAGAGACTGTTCAGCTGTTCTGAGTATTAGCTGCTCTTACAGAATACCCAGGTTGAATCCCAGTACCCATATGGTGGTTAACAACTCTTTGTAACTACAGTTCAACATATCTCTTCTGGCCTCTGTGCTGTTGCTTGTGTATAATACACAAGACAAAAATACCTATATCTATAAAATAAAATACATATAAAATTCAAGAGCAGTCCAGTTCACAGGTGTGTATGGTTTTTTTTTTCTTCGACAGGAAGCTGTCACACTCGAGGTTAGTTCAACTTTATGGGGTGTGCATACAGCAGAAGCCCCTCTACATAGTGACGGAGTTCATGGAAAATGGCTGCCTGCTCGACTATCTCAGGGAGAGAAAAGGCAAGCTTCCGAAGGCATTGCTTTTGAGCATGTGCCAGGACATATGTGAAGGGATGGCGTACCTGGAGAAGAGCTGCTATATCCACAGGGATCTGGTAAGTCTGAGGCATCGCCTTCCCGGATGCGCCTGAATTCTGAGGGGCCTGGGGATTGACTTTGGTACTTTGAAGAATGTGCCTTTGGTTTCATTTTAGAGCATTTTTTTAAGACATGCATTTTATTGTGAAAGGTTAATTAATTTTCTTATCTATTTTGTAATGCTAGGGCTTAAAGCCAAGGCCTTGCACATGTTAAGCCTGCGTGCTATCACTGACTTACATCTTCCAACCCTGAAACTGTATTTTTAATTGTCCTTTAGTGCTGTAACCATGTAGGAAATTACTCTAAAATGTCTTTCACTAATTAACTACCTAATGAACCAAATAACTACAACGATCTTTCCTCGCCTCTCTTCCTCATTCCCTTATTTCTTTTCCTTGTTTTTCCTTCCTTTCACCTTTCTTTCGACCAATGTCAAACTCCGTAGTCACCATGATGGGGGGAAGGTAGCCTGCACTCTGAAGTCAAGGAATGCCATAAAGTCACTCAGTGCAACAACCTTCACCCAAGAGATGTACTGGGAAAGATACAAGAGGGTTGCTGCCTCTGCTCAGGAGGGAAGCAGCAGAGTGCTGAGCCTGAGGCAGGCTTTATAGGGAGTTTCTTGGGGGTGAAGTTTTCCAGGGTGGTGCTTACCAGGGTGGAAAATTGGTGGGATTTTTAAGTCCTGAGTTTGGGGCAAGCCGAGGATTGGTGGGATTTTGAGCTCATGGATTGGTGGGGTTCCAAGGGTTTTCAAACCTGGTAGTGAATGTTGGGTAATGTTCAGAACATGCCTACTTAAAAGTGCTCTCTTACCCTGGAATAAATGCCAGTTGTCCCGCTCCGTGTCCTTGCTTCTGCACCCCGAGTGACACATCCAGACCAAGGCGCATTGTTCAAGGCACTCACACTGTTTAACTCAAAGGAAAACGTGAGAATTCTGTACAAATTCCCGACGTGGCTTCTTAGAAATGGTGTTGTGCTTTTGGGCTCTCTTTTCCCAGAGTGATCAGGTTACAGCACTCATGCTTGAGACTAGAGGATCTCAGGGTGAGGCTGGAGGTGTAGGTATACCAATTCCAGAATACCGTGGGAAACCAACTGATCTTGCCTTTAATTCAGAACACTCCTGGCTTTATTACTTAGTTTCATACGCTAGCTAATTACCTAGATTTCTTTTTATAGTTTTTCTTTTAAATTTTTGAGATAATATAATTTCATTTCTTTCTTCCCTGTCCTCTCTCCAAACCTTCTCATATACCACTCCCTGTTCTCCTTCAGATTCATGGCCTCCTTTTTCATTAATTGCTATTGCATGTATATATGCATATGTATACACATATATATTCCTAGATGTAACCTGTCAATCATGTAACTGGCATGTGTCAAAACTTTTCCTGCAGAGATGCTACACCCCAGGTAGGGAATCCATAATGCACCAAAGAACGGACACCACCCAAGTCCAATCTGGTGAACCAATGAGTTTTTGGGGGGAATTAGTTACAGGGGTATGGGCTACTTGTAGGAGCAGAAATGGCTCAAAGACAGCTGCATCACCAAGGCCCACTCCGGCATGGGTGAGAGATCACAAAGCTGGGAACTTGGAGCACACTGCACAGCCTGTGGGCAGCTCAACAGATTGGAGAGTGGCCTTTCCAGGTGCCTCGGTTGATCTAAACTTCTTCCAGGGGCTCATCTGGTTTCTGCTTCTTCCCCCACATCTGGTACGATCTCAAAGTCTTCTTTGCCACTCAGCTTTAACTGAGAGGGACTCTCAGCTTTTATTGTTTACTCTGGCAGGGAGGGGCCTAGTGAACCTGGTCAGTTTCAGGGACTTCCTGAAGCTATTTTGAGTTGTTTACCTTCCTGTTTAAGGAACTTCCTTCAGGATGGAAAGTTACACAACAATATGTTACTTGTATGTGTGTTTTTAAGGCTGACCCTTTGGCATGGAACAACCAATTAGTGTGCTTTTCCCTGAGAAAGAGCACCTCTCCCTCTCCCAGCATTCCTTAGGTGCCCACAGTTCTTTGCTTGTAGGGCTGAGGCCTCATGGGCATTCCCCCATCCACTTTGGTAAGTCCATTGGTGTCATTCCTGTTCAGCCTACATTTGGGCAGACATATGGCTGAGACTTTATGGGTGCATTTTCGATTACTTCCATTTCTACATGAATACTGCACCCAGAACACCTTGAGATCAAAGCCTGTACTCACGAACAATAAGAACAGTGTTAAGAACATGCTTGTGGGGTTGGGGATTTAGCTCAGTGGTAGAGCGCTTGCCTAGCAAGCGCAAGGCCCTGGGTTCGGTCCCCAGCTCCAAAAAAAAAAAAAAAAAAAAAAAAAAAAAGAAAAGAAAAAAAAAAAGAACATGGCTTGTAGGGGAAAGGTTCTCAAACTTCGACTTTGCTCTGTGTGTGTGTGTGTGTGTGTGTGTGTGTGTGTGTGTGTGTGTGTGTATCACCTGGAAGCTTTAAGTAAAAGCTTCAAAACCAGATCATAACCAGGCCAGTTAAATCAGAATGTCTGGGAATGAGAGGGAGGCATCTATGCGCAGTCCAGGTTTTAAGCCACCACAGCCCAGCTTGGGGTTGTCCCTCCTTTCTTACTAGCTCCGTGGTCCTGAAAGATCCAGTTAAGTAGGAAAGTGGTTTTCCATAGATCACCTCCTTCTTGTGGGTCTGTTGGGAGGACTGCATTAATCAGTGTGCACAAGTACCCTGTCCACAAGGGCTCAACAGTGCTGCTGCCACCATCGGTGGTGATCACTGTTTAGTGACCCTCCCTGCACATTCCCCAGTATCCAGCACAAAGAAGCTATTGGCCCAGCTCTCAGTGGAAGGGTCCAGTTTCCAATCCACTTCATTTGCTTTCCTGACCGTGAAGGTTTCTTTCCCTGTTAAGAAATAGAATCAAACCTCAGTGGTTCCCTAGTCCTAGTGGTTCCCTGTCTGCTCCAGGTGGCTTCATACGAGTTCTCCTGCCCTTAGATTAATCCCCACCCTCGATCGATAGTTTTCTTTACATTCTACTTTATCTGCTGCATTGTGTGTGAAATACATTAGCCCACGTGGGTGCTTTTCCTGTTGGGGACTTTTCTTGTGGTTTGTATTTGAGATAGCTTCTGGTACTTTCTAGTACCTTCCAAACTGGCTTCCCTGGATCACCATTTTAAAGCTTGTTGCTTTTGTAACCAGATACTTTGAACCTCAAATTCACTTGAGAGTAAAACAGGTCTTCCAAATAGTACATCTACATGAGGCTGATCATGATGAGGACTTCCTCTGTGAACGATGCTGAAAACGAGTTATTCCGACTACAGCCAGATTGACCTTGCATCGTGTTTCATTCATTGTGGTAAAAATGAAGTAGAAGGGTCAGGAGAGATGGCTTAGTGGTTAAGGGTAGTTGCTACTCTTCCAGAGGACCTGGGTTTGATTCCCAGAAGCCACATGGCAGATCAGAACTATCTGTAAGTTCAGTTCCAGAGGATCCAACACCCTATTTTTGACCTACACAGGCAAAACACCCATAAACATAAAATAAAAATAAATGTAAGAAAGAAATATAAAATTATTACTAAGAATTGCTATACTTACTGAAAGGAAGATTTTAATATATAATTTCTTAATTCTTATTACCCAATGGAGAGCCCAAAGATACAATATAACTGTCTTATCTGTCATATATGTCAGACTTTTATCACTTAAATAAAAAAGCTAAGATGTTTGGGTTTTTTTTTTTTTTCGGAGCTGGGGACCGAACTCAGGGCCTTGCGCTTGCTAGGCAAGCGCTCTACCACTGAGCTAAATCCCCAACCCCTAAAGCTAAGATGTTTTATGCCAAGTACTTTTTATCATTTATTAAACTAATCCTCACATTTTTAAGGATACTTGTTGAAAAAGATTAAAATTTAAAAATTGTTACTGTTCAATTTTAACTTTTTGTGATAATGAAGAATCATTAAAACTCATGGTGTACAAGTAGAGTATTAAATTACATATACCAGGAACAGACATCACCATGAAATTTACATGACCGCTCACACAGACAGGGGATGTAAAGAAACTAAGGAAAATGAAAGTAGACATTTGTGGGAGAAGGACCCCTGGTTGATGCTTCTCTTCTTTCCACAGGCTGCCAGGAACTGTTTGGTCAGTTCTGCCTGCGTAGTAAAGATCTCGGACTTTGGGATGGCGAGGTATGTGACATCTGTCTGTCTCTCTTGCCCACTTGTAAGAGGGAGTTTTGTGTTTTTAAAAAAAACAAAAACATGTTTGTGTGTGTGTGTGTGTGTGTGTGTGTGTGTGTGATATGCACACACATGTAAAGGTCAGAGTACAATTTGTGGGGTTCAGTTCTCCCCTTGTACCCCATGAATTCTTTGTATTAAGCACCTTTTCCCTCCAAGGCATTTCGCCAACCAAGTCTTCCTATTTTCATTCTTGCAAACTGAAGTTGCTGTCACCTCTTTTCCCTGCTGAGGAAAGCGTCCCTGTGGGGAAGGTATCTGTGTGGGCTGAGTGTTCACGTGGTTGTGTTGCTCCGACCGCTTTGGATTTCAGGACAGGTGGTAGCTTTACCCAAGGGGGATGCTTGCTGTGGCCTATTCTTGTCGTCCTCTCTCAGGTTGTTGTAGAAACAGCTACGGTAGGTCTTAAGAATGGAAACAGGAATTTCTCAGTCCATTCAAATGTGTACAATTAAGTAAGTGCATTTTTTTCATGAGGCACGCGTATTTTTTGAAAGAGAAAGGGAGAAGTATGTTTGATTTGGTCCCCGTCAGACACTGGATAACCGCGTTTGGAAGCTGGTTTTAGTCATCACTGGAATAAACCTAACCAAGAATGCACAAGAATTTTTGTAAAAAACATTTTAAGTGTTCCTTTCTGTTAGAGCCCTAAAACTTTAACCCTAATGAATTTCAGATGTTTTCCTGCATTCTTCAGTCACCCCAATTTTAAGTGTCCCATGGGGCCATGGTAGTCATGGAGGTGGCACACCAAGATCTGTGTAGCCGTTGTCCTCCCACACCGACTCTGCCTGGCCATTTGCACAGGTGGCTATTGAATGTCTACATAGCAGATTCCTCCAGAAAGTTCCATGGGGCTTTGAAAGTGTGCTTTGCTAAGGCACAATAAGACCCATTTGTTTTCCAGAATCTTTCTGCCTTTCCTGGGGCTTTACTTAGGTTGAGGACACCAGTTCTGTGTTGCTCTTTAGTCCCACCAGCCTCCTGTGGGGACAAGAACTTTCTCACTCGGGGTTCTGTCCCCAAGCACTTGTTAGAAGATCTAGCTT
Source organism: Rattus norvegicus (assembly GCF_021556685.1). Lineage (NCBI taxonomy): Eukaryota > Metazoa > Chordata > Mammalia > Rodentia > Muridae > Rattus > Rattus norvegicus. The sequence continues at coordinate 35,885,300 of NC_141547.1, forward strand.
TCCCCTCTAATCTAGAGACCCTTTAAGTCCCATTCTGTTTCCTCTTACACAGTCTTTTCTTTTGAAACAGTATCTCTTTATGTAGCCCTGACTGTCCTGGAACTCTCTATGTAGACCAGGCTGGCCAAGATCTCACAGAAACCACCCTGTTTCTGCCTCTCATGTGCCGAAATTAAAGGTGTGCAACCAGTACACCCAGCTTGACGGTCTTTAAGACATTTCTTTCTCCAGAATTTACTTTTATTTTCTGTATGTGGGGGGCTTCCCCTGAATGTACGTCGGTGTACCACATGCCTGCAGTGCCTGCAGAGGCCAGAAGAGGGCATCAGATTACCTGGAACTGGAGTTAGAGACTGCTGTGAGCCACCACGTGGGTGCTGGGAACAGAACCTTGGTCCTCTGGTAGAGTAGCCAGAGTTCTTAACCACTGAGCCATCTCTCCAACTTCACTTAGGCAGTCTTTACAGAGGAGGGGTTAAAGGTGAAATGTGATAGAATATGTGGGATTAAAGTGGGAGCATGAAGACAACAATAATAAATAACATATTAAAACATTATTAAAAACATTATTGTATATGCAAGAGGCCAAAGTCAGCTGTCACTTTCCCCATGGGTTTGGTGTTCCTGTATAGAAGTTTTAAGGAAAGTTATTCCTAATCTGTACAAAATATACATTATAACATACTGGATATTTTTCATATCAGAAGTATTATAATGGCACACTGTTATTTCCCCCCTTTTTGTGCCACATAAAATATACGTACATGAGAGAGAATGTGGCATCAATTTGGATCCATGTTTTATGATGTACATGGCTTTTCACTTACCATTCACTACCTTGTCGTTACCTTTGCTGTCAGAGCACGGGGTTGCAGAATTAAGACAGGATTCTAAAGACCATAAGTACGTCCCAAGTTTGGGGACTGTAGAACTGTAGTTTTCAGGGACCCAGTGAAACCAAGGAGACCTGGTTCTGGAGGAGGAAAGAAATAAAGAGCTATTTCACCATCTGTCTTCAAGAAGACACAGTGTACAAGCCCTTTCTAGGGGAAAACATTGTTTTAGCAGATTAGAGCTGAGAAAGGTGTTTGAAGTAATTAGGCCTCGGAGGCCGTTAACCCAGTGTGCTCGAATCCCTTGGGGACAGGTACGTTTTGGACGATGAATATATCAGTTCTTCTGGAGCTAAGTTCCCAGTCAAGTGGTCCCCACCTGAAGTTTTTCATTTCAACAAGTACAGTAGCAAGTCTGACGTCTGGTCATTCGGTGAGTACATTTGCTGTGGTTAGATTTAATATGGTAGCAGCCTTCTCTTTTCAACTCTTGCTAGTTTGACTTTTAACACAATGTAGCACTCTTTGCAAATCTCCTTTTAACTGCTTTGGCGACTGGAGTCCTGCACCTCCCCTTGAAGCTCAGCTCTCTGGTTCTTTCCTTCCCCAGCAAGCGTCTGCCATATAACAAGAAGTCTGGTGACATAGAAGGCAAATTCAGCCAAAACTCCCATATCACAGAGTCTTGGAGGAAAGGGTCTGGGTTACCACTGAGTTTCCAGTGTTTTTAATAAACTCCCTTGTTTAGCTATGCAGAAGCTCATCTGCTTTCCAACTTGACAATTTGAGCTTAACATCTGGATTAGAAAAAATAGCGCACACCTTTCACTTTATACTTTCAAGGCCTTTGGGATTTGCACCTTGCCTTCTTGAGATCCTTGCCCCTTGGCTTCCGGGGCTGGAAGAGATTAACATCTTGCAGCTTGAATGAAACCGTTGTTTTGGTTCCAAGTGACTCTTGTTTTAACATGTTTTATTTGCAGGAGTTTTAATGTGGGAAGTTTTTACAGAAGGAAAAATGCCCTTTGAGAATAAGTCCAATTTGCAAGTGGTGGAAGCCATTTCTAAAGGTTTCCGGCTCTATCGTCCTCACCTGGCCCCCATGTCCATATACGGAGTTATGTACAGTTGCTGGCATGAGGTAGGTGTCCCTTATTACCGACTCTGTACCTGCTGCCTGCTTTCTGATCATGACCCTGAGAGTCAGCCCACCACTTCTCTTATGGCGCCCCCACCCCAGTCTCAAGTCTGTTTTGTTTCTCACAAAGGACTTTCATCTGGGAGCTCGTTCCCAAGCCTTGTCTGTCTGGGATTGGTTCTTAGAGAAACTGGATGTTTCTAAAGACTCTTGATTAGATGATCTATTGTCTTGAAGAACTGGGTGGTGGAACTGGGAACAGAATCTGGTTTGTTGACCTTCCCCACAGAATAAGGAGGATGCCATTTTATTCATTGCACTTTACTTCTGTTCACCTCCACACTCAAGGGTTTCCTCTCACCCCGGTTAAGACTCCTGATAGAGAGATTAAACCAGAATAGAAACTGAAGGCAGGCTGTGCTGGGAGCTAGCACTTGGGAAACCATCACTTAGGAGTTGCTCTTTTTGTTGAAATGCCAAGATGAAAAATGAAGCCAGAGGGGTAGGTTTCTGTCTCTTCCCCACCCCACCTCCCACCCCTTCTTTTCTGGGCATCCATTCAACAGCCATTCCGCTCTTATCAGTCTGTGGTTTTTGAGACCTCTGCTCTGTAGTTAGCAGGCTTACCCCAGAAAAATCACAGCTTGGTGGTGGTAGTGGTGGGGTCTCCTATGGCCTGAAACACAAACAAACTCACATGCATCATTTGATTCCCAATCCACAAACACTGGGAAAACCAGTATTTCAAGAGTGGTGGGACTGTTCATATTTCAGAGAGGCATTGCATCTGGGAAGATCAATGGGAATAGATCAATAGGGAAATAGTCATGGTTAGCTGTTCTACAAGGAATCTTGAAAGTCCAAAGAATTGTCCAGTAAGTCGCTAGTAGCCACACACTATATTAGTTCCCATCACAATGTAAATGGCTTAGGCCATGCAGATGGTGGCTTCCATGGTTTTGACTTAGAATTTTTCCAACTTTACAATGCCATGTTTCAAGCATCTAATGTTGATATGAAGTAGGAGCCTCTACTGAGATGCTGGGAAGGAGCCCATCTTTCAGGCAGCCACAGCTCACAAGATTGGATAAATGATTGCTGTGGATGTCACTAAGCTGTGCTTTCTGGTAGAGTACTTGCACCAATGCACCTTTAGCTTATGATGTTTTAAGCTTAGAATGGGTTTATTGGGAGATGACTGTGTCCTAAGTCAAGGATCATTAGTAAGCGTGCACGTGTGCACAGAACATGGCCATCTTGTGTATTATTTGTGAGCTGAGAGGAAGAAGGGTAAACAGGAAGATCACAGAAGGAACCGTCTCAAACTGCAGGCAAACAGAACACGCATGCACATTGAGATACAAGCTACTAGTTTCAACTCTGCCCATAGCGATCTCGATTTCATTGCAGAGGGTAAGTGAATAAAATGTAATTAATCGTGGAAGTCTAATAGCCTAAGTGAAGTCCTGAGGCCCAAGGATGGCCAATCTAACTGTATAGAAGTTCGCTGATGGGTATAATTTGGGGCTAGGTAAATATTTGTTTGAATGGCTTCCTTAGACTGCCTGTTTTTGATTGTGAGATAATTGGAATAATGTGAATTTACTATTTTTAAAAAAGATTGTTGATAAACATGGCAGATTCTGCCTGTTGAGCTGGACCCTTCCAGAAAGGTCCATGATTTATTCCTGGATCCTCATCAAGGATCAGGATCCTCTCACAGTGTCTGCCACCTGCTTCCCCCCACCCCCACCCCTTTCATCCCATCGCAGTGGGTAGCTCTAACTCCTGCAGGTTCCAGCGATGACAACAGGGTCATGTCTTCCCCAGGCAGACAGAGCCAAAGCACATTGCAAAGTAAAACAGGGGAAAGTGCTCTGATCTCTGCTTCCGAGGTCAAAGGTACGGTTGACTGTGCTCCAGGATCTACAGGATCCCTGGAGGAGACATGGAGATGTGCCTTTTGCTTTTTATGTGAAGCCCTTCCTGCTAGAGGGGACCAGTATGGTAAACCAGTACTGATATGGAATTGGGGACCTCACACTTCAAATCCCTGTCATTTTCCAGAAGAAATTTCTGTAGTCTGCATACATTCTACACAGATTCTACACGTTCTCTGTCCATGCACTAGGCACCTCTGGCTACAGAGGATTTGAGGAGTGGCTAGTGTAATTGGAGAGCCAAGTTGAAATATGTATTCCTTTTACATTTATTTACATAGCCACTGGTAAGTTACGTTTACAACTCTGGCTGTTTTATCCGTGCCGTTGCGCTATACTCGTCCATGCTCAACCATGCTTCCTCACATGGACACCGTGCCACTGTGTGTCAGCCAGAGCCTGGTGCTCTTCAGTTTGTGCAGAACCGGGATGGGTTGAGGATCTCTGCAAGTTCCACAGCTGGTGTCTGAGTGAGAAGCAGGCCGAGCTGATCGTCTCTCTCTCTCTTTCTCTCTCTCTCTGTTCTCCAGAGCCCTAAAGGCCGTCCGACATTTGCTGAGTTGCTTCAGGTTCTCGCAGAGATCGCGGAAACCTGGTGATCTAAAACGGAACACCAGCCCACAGGGTCATCTTGTAAAACTGTCACAAGGTGGAATCATGGGCGTCACTGATGGGGAGTATCTCCACGAGAATTGTTGACTCTTGGCAAAGGAGCAAGGGTCACTGGCTTGTCACACTGATTTCAATGCAAAATGCTCTGATGGTAGTCTTTGTACTGCCGTGAGAGAGACTTCTGAACTGCACTCCTCTCACACACTCCACTTCAGCCTTCCAGATGGCTTGCTCATGATAGGCACCCTCACGACTCTTAGAGTGACACAGACCCCTGATTCTTCATAAGGCTAAGGCGACTTCTTTCTTGGGCACTGACATTTCTGTTTGGAGTGGTCCATGCAGAGAGGGGGAAAAATAGGTTCTGCCAACTCATGGAGTAAAGAAACCTTCCCAACAGTTTCATGTTTGGGCCTGTATAAATGTTTATAGAAAACATAGCTTTGGAAACCTATGTGAACATTCTGGAAATGTCTTTTATAATCTTGCCGTATGTTATTTAATAAACTCTTTTGATTATTGTGAGGTCTAAGTTTTTGCATTCTAGTTTTAAAGACTGTTGAAAATCTGAACCAACGCACCCTTTGAACATATCTTGGCGAAATTTCTATTTCTAATGCTATCTGGTATCAGGGAAATCCAGAGCCCACCTTCGGTTCTGATAGTTCGTCCTTGGTATAAGTGAGACAGAGTAATCTACGAGAACTCGTGTCATCATAGCAACTGTCCTCTGGTTCTTTCTGAAAGATGTCTTCTGTCCAAATGTGTCCACAAGAAGGTGTCCAGATGTGACTTACTGTCCAAATGAGGAGGCCACAAGAAGGTGTCCAGATGTGACTTTAAGCAAATGAAACAATCAACAGTCACAGTTAAATCTTAGTTTATCAAAGTGTGGTGGCACACTCTTTTTTTTTTTTTTTTTTTTTTTTTTTTTTTTTTTTTTTTTTTTTTACGTATTCACTTTACATCCAACTTAATGCTCAATACCCCTTCCTGGTCACCCCTTCTCATAGTCGTTCCCCTCTCTCCTATCCCGTTCTCTCCTATGGGCAAGTGGGGGGTCCTCTGGGTATCCCTCCCAACCCTGGCATTTCAAGTCTCTGTAAGGTTATGTGCTTCCTCTCCCACTGAGGCCAGACAAGGCAGCCCAGCTAGAAGACCGTATCCCATGTACAGGCAACAGCCCTTGGGACAGCTCCCACTCCAGTTCATGACCCATATGAAGGTCAAACTGCACATCTGCTACATATGAACAAGGAGGCCTAGATCCGAGCCCTTTAATACCAGTACCTGAGGCAGAGGTAGGATGATCTCTGTGAGTTCTAACATAGCCTGGTCTACATATCGAGTTTCAGGACAACTCTTAGTTTATTGGACAGTCCTAGTGGGAAATTGATTTTTATTATTCCAAGTGCTTGAGAAACCCCATGAGAAGAAGAACACTGTGTAAAATACAAGTCTGATTACAGGGAACTTGGTAGGAGCTATTATTCATATACTGTCCCTCCCTGCAGGGTGGTTGTAAGGGAGCGCACTTCGTGTTTTCACTCTGTGCTGCTAGTGGCTTTTCTTTGATGTGTTTTTTTTTTAAAGTATATCCTAATTTCTGTTTCGTCTTGCCAGTTCCTGCCTCCCTCCTCCTTCCAGATCCACCCCTTTCTGTCTCTCATTAGAAAAGAACAGGCTTCTAAGAGATAACAGCCAGACATGACAAAGGAAAATAGAATAAGACAAACAAACGCTGTTACATGGAAGTCAGATGAGGCAAACCCAGCAGAAGGAGAAGGGCCTCACGGGAAAGCACAAGAGTCCACATGTTCACACACTCAGGAGTCCCATGAACGCTATAATATCTATGCAGAGGACCTGGAGCTGACCCCACAGCCCTGTGCTTGCTGCTTTAGTCCTGTGAGCTCATAGGGCCTTTGCTCAGTTGGTTCAGGGGCCATGATCTCCTGGTAGGTGCCGTTCCCTTGGCTCTTACACTCTTTCTGTCTCCTCCTCTGTGGGGTTCCCTGAGCTCTGAGGAAAGAGACTGGATACAGATATCCCACGTAGAGCTGTGTGCTTCAAGGTCTCCTTCTCTGTGTAATGTCTGGCTGTGGGTGGGTCTCTGTATTTGTTCCCATCTGTATCAGGAGGAATCTCTGATGCTGGCTGAACAAGGCCCTGACCTATGAGAAAAGCAGAATATCATTAGAGTCCTTTTATTGTTAATTGTTTTGAACTGGTAGTATGTGGCTTTACCCTAAGTTTCTGGGCTATCTGGTCTTTGGTTCTGGTCACCAAGCAGTATTCTAGCTGTCTCTCCCTGCACTCCCTCCCTCAACCCCATCTCCTCTCCACCTGATCCTCTTGGTCTTGTTCCAATGTAACCTACTCCTCCCATACAATCCATTCTATTTCCCACTCCCAAGGACATCCATGCCCCACCCCCATCCCTTTCTGTATACCTAACCTCTCCGGGTCTGTGGACTGTAGCTTGGTTATCACTTAGTTAATGGCTAATATCTACATGTAAGTGAGTACATATTGTATGTATCTTTCTGGGTCTGGATCACCTCACTCAGGATGATTTCTTTTCTAGGTCCATCCATGTGCCTGTACATTTCATGATGTCATTGTTTTTAACAACTGAGTAATACTCTATTGTGTAAATGTACTGTTTTTTAGTCCATTCTTCTGTGGAGGAACATCTAGGTTGTTTCCAGTTTCTGGCTATCATGACTAAAGCAGCAATGAGCAGGGTTGAGCAAGTGTCCTTTTATTAGGATGAAGCGTCCCTTGGGCGAGCGCCCAGGAGAGTTATAGCTGAATTTTGAGATAGATTGATTCCCAATTTTCTGAGGTACCTTCATACTGATTCCCTTACTGGCTGGCTGTACAAGTTTACACTCCCACCAGACTGACTGACAAACTCAGAAGACACATTTAATCAAGCACCAGGTTGTTGCCTTTGTTTTATAGGAAGGTGTCTGCTAGAGAATAGTGCAAGCACAACCTCTTGTCTCTGTGAATGTCCACCCAGTCTCCATGAAGCCAACCCATGCTCATCCTCACTTGCCCAGTGAACAGGAGGGATTTCTGGTGTTGGAATGATGTCATCTGTGGTTCATCTTGAGTCTAGAAATCCCCTTCCTTGGTTTCCCTCTTGTAGGATGGTCATGTAGGTTGACAGTTCACAGGACTCCAGCCCTTCTGTTACCTAACACTTCTTAGGATCCACAATGTCGATGGCAGACACGTGATCTGGCACCCAACATTGCAATTCAATCGTAACTTCTTAACTTGGATCACTTACGAAGGGCTGGTGCTGGGAGGAAGTAAACCCAAAGTCCCTTAAGTAAGTTCTAAGTCTTAGAGAAACCTGTACTGGCTTGCTATGTTATCCTTCACTCCCACATACATAAATACACAGTTGGGAGTTTAGTTCAGAAAAACAGCATGTGCTTATCATGTATGAAGTCCTCTGCTCAATTCCCAGCACCACAGAAGACTAAAACTATTTTTTCTTTAAAAATGTATTGGGGCTGGAGAGATGGGTCAGCAGTTAGGAGCGCTGGCTGCTCTTTCAGAGATTCTGGGTTCAATTCCCAGCACCCACAGGATAACTCACAACCTTCTATAATGGGATCCCATGCCCTCTTTTGCATTGCAGACATACATGCAAATAGATTGTTCATATGTAGAAAGAAGTAAACCTTTAAAAATTTATTGATTTTCCATATAACGGATTTTGAGCATACTCTCTCCTCTCCCACAACTCCTCCCAGATTGCCTCATTTCCTCACCTACTCCCCACTCAACTTGACATCTCTTTTCCTCTAAAAGAAAAAAGAAAGACAGCAACGAAACTGAAAATCAAAGCAGACAAACTAAAAACCAGAAAATCAACCAGACAAAACAAAACTTAAAACAAAACAAAAATTACACAAAAAAGTGAGATCCATTTTTTTTGGCCATATATTCTTGAGCATTGGGTCTGCACTGGACTGTGGTTGCTATATCCAGTGACACTACATTGAAGAATATTAATGTCTCCTTTCTCAAAAGGCATTTATTTCAAATAGCTTCTTGGTTAGGGATAGGACTTTGTGTCTGTGGTAGTTTGAGTGAAAATGGTCCCCATAGGCTCATAGACAGTGGCGCTATCAGGAGGTGTGGCCTTATTGGAGGAAGTGTGTCACTGGGGGTGGGCTTTGAGGTTTCAAATGCTCAAGTCCAGCCCAGTGTCCCTCTCTTCCTGCTGACTGCTGATTCAGATGTAGAACTCAGCTCCTTCTCCAGCATCCTGTCTGCCTTGATGCTGCCATGCTTTCCACCAGTGATGATAACGGACTGAACCTCTGAAACTGTAAGCCAGCCCCAGCTAAATGCTGTCCTTTACAAGAGTTGCTGTAGTCCTGGTGTCTCTTCACAGCAATAAAACCCTAAACTAAGACAGTGTCCATTTTTCCTCTGGCACCTCAGTTGGCTTGAACCTATGCAGGTCTTGTGCATGCTGTCATAGTCTCTATGAGTTCATTTGTGCATCAGTTCTACTGTATCTGGGAGAGGCTGATTCTTTGGAGTCAGGTGCTGTCTCTGACTCTTATAGACTTTCTTTTGCATAGATCCCTGAGCCTTAAGGGGAGAGGGTTGATAATCACATCTCATTTGGGTTGAGCGCACCAGAGTGTCTCACTCTCTGCACATTGTTCAGCTGTGGGTCTCTGTGTTGATTTCCAGAGACTGCAGGAACCGTCTCTGATGAGGGCTGTGCAATGCTTTGATCTGAGTTACAGCCTAGTGTGGCAGCTGTGTTGACTAGAAACAAATTTAAAACTAAAAAAGAGAAAAGCACACAATGTCTAGATAGTCTTACTGGTATTCATACTGTTGCAGACATCTGTGCAGCCAGATGCAGGCCAAGAAGTGATATTCCCCCAAATCCTAAGCAATTTGCATTCCCTATCTAAATCACAAACCCCAGAGTTATTTTAAATTTTTTTTGTATTGGAGTCAGAGATTCTCTATGTAGTCTTTGCTGTCCTGGAACTCATTATGAAGACCAGGTTGGCCTTGAACTCACAGAGATCCTCCAGCCTCTACCTCCAGAATTCTGGGATTAAAGGCATGTGCTACCATCCAGGGCAAGATGTGGCTTTAATACCATGATCTCTAATACCAAGGATTTGTTGAGCTACCCTATGTTTATATGGATGGGATCCTATAGCAAGGACTCTTTGGTACTTGGCTTCTGTTACTAAATTATATGTATTTTTGGTTTACCTGTGAGTTACATGTCAACCTTTTTGTCTATTTCTGCATTGGCTTACATTATATAGTCATTCTAATTATCTGTTTTACTTTTGTTGGATATTTGCACTTCCTCTAACTTTTAAACTACTAAGATTTTTTTGTTATTTTTTGGAGAAAATATGTCTATGTTTTTGTTAGGCATATGCCAAGGAGTGGCATTTCAGGGCCAAAGTTATATGCATGTTTAGCCTTCCTAACATGCTAAGCAGTGTTCCTGAATGAAGACGCCATGGATGTAAGCAGCAGCCACAGATGAGGGTTCCACTCACTCCGTATCCCTCAGCTACACTGGCCATTCTCTGCCAGCTAGGAAAGTTGCCTAAAGACTTTTAATCATACCCTGGATCATACTAGGTTCTGCTGGTTGCGGTACGATTCAATACAATCTCTTTATCCCTCACTTTATGTTGTCATTATTGCAGTATATTCCAGGTATAATTGAAAATATCGGGGAAGACTGAGCAGATTTTGGATGTGTGGTGGTTTGAACAAGTATAACCTCCATAAACTTATGTATGTGAATGCTTGGCTCCTGAAGAGTAGCACTACTAGGAGGTGTGGTCTTTTGGAATACATGTGGCCTTGTTGAAGGAAGTGTGTCACTGTTGGGGTGGCCTTTGAGGTCTCATATACTGAGGCTATGCCCAGTGCAGTACTCAGTCTCTTCCTGCTGCCTTCGGATCAAGATGTAGAACTCTTCAGCTCCTTCTCCAGAACCATGCCTGCCTGCACACTGCTATGCCTCATGCTATGACAACAATAGACTAAACCTCTGAAACTGTAAGCCAGCCCTAATTAAATGTTTTTCTTTATAAGACTTGCTCTGGTCATGGTGTCTCTTCACAGCAGTAAAACCCTAACTAAGACAGAGTGCTACAAAAAAGGAAATGTAGAGGTAGATAGCAGGGCAGAAAGGGGGGAATTTGGCAAGAGAACTTGAAAAATGGAGACTTGAAAGATGTGAGCTTATTATCACACACACACACACACACACACACACACACACACACACACACACAGTCTCACTCTCATGGGTTTTTCATCTCTAATTGCCTTGTGAGGAGCTTGGGTGCTTTAAATATTTGATGAGAAAGCTGATCTTTGGTTGAAGGAGTTTAGGGGTTAGCATTGGAGACTGATGCAATGCTTGGCCTAATCAAGAAAGTTAAGGGCACCGTGGAGAAGCAGACACAACAGCTAGAAGGGCAGCGCATGATGGCTCTAGCAGGCTGAAGGAAACGAAATGTCTACTTTGTCAGATTGCCTATCCTGTGGCTTTCCTTTCTTAGCCCCAGTTTTCAGTGGAGTCTGTTGGATCCTGGGCACAATGTTTGAGAGGGAAGCATATAGGGTGTATTTGGTATCTGGTTGTACATGGTCCATATAAACATGCAGACGTCTGGGAGGCATAAGAATATCCAAGAACAGGCTGGAGAGGTGTGCTGGCAAGTAAGTGCAAACAGGCAAAGAATTCAAAGATATGGTCTAGACCAAAGATTTGCCTCAAGATCTGGATTAAAGGCATGTGTCTTCCAGTCTCAAGATCTGAATCAGAAGCTTGTGTCTTCCAGTTCAAGATCTAAGTTACAGATGTGCCCTCCATTTCTGGATTGTAGTTCATTCCAGATATAATCAAGTTGACCACCAAGAATAGCCATCGCAGAGGGGGTCAAGATTATTTTGATGGGGAGAAAGATTGAGCACAGCTTTGAATACAGCAAATATATCTGGGAACGGATTGCTAGAGAGAGCGGTCAGTGGTACCAAGGTTTCTGAAAGGGAAAACCTTGCTAGACTGGAAAAACAAGAGAGTAACCTTTTAGCTAGATCAGGATAGGAATTTTGACATTTGGTGTGGTGGTGAGGAATTTAATCAGATATCTAGGGTGGGGGAATTGTTGCTAAACTGACTTATCAGGATTAGCTGGGTTTAGGAATAGAGAACTAAGCTACAGTTGAGTCAATGATAAACTTTGCTCCCCTCCTCTCACATTACCTGTTCACCTCAGGAAGCCAAGGCGCTTGCAGGTATGTGGGTGCTCATCCCGAGTCCCCCAGCAACAACCTCTGTCCACCTTTTGGGACTTTTAGATTAATTATTTTAATTTGATTTCAATTTCATCCTGGGCAATGTGACTGTGATCTTAGGAGCCCAATCCTGGAGTGCCATAATCCTTTATTCCCACAAAAAGCAAAAGCAAACAAAGATGCCTCTTTTTCCTTCAATAAATGATCCATATCCCTGGCTGTATTGTTCTTGCACTCTTTCCTTGTATCTGCCTTGAGGCGAGTTTCCATAGAAACACCTTGAGGTGTAATGACAGTCTTTTCAGGGCTTCCGAAGGATGAGACAAAGACAATGTTGATAATATCTCTCCCCCCCCCTCTGTGTGTGTGTGTGTGTGTGTGTGTGTGTGTGTGTGTGTGTGTGTGTGTGTTCCAGCAAGAAGCAGATTTTCCCATTCCTCTTGGAGAACTGACTTTATCCTGACTAGGTCTTTCTCCAGACCTGAGGGATCTTGTCACTCTGCATCTGTCTCAGCAGTTTTCATTCGTCAGACCGCACAGTTTGATGGAAGAGAAGTAACAGCCCCAGCCTATAGATGTTTACAGTGTTCCTTCCTCAGGAGTGGCCAAAAAAGTGCAACAAGGCATCTGTGGAGGGACTGGAAGCTAAGTCAGTCTTTGTCATGCAAACAAAAGGGCCAGAGTTCTATCCCAGAACTCCTGTGGAAAAGCTGTGTGGTGGTGTGTGTTTGTAATCTCAGTGTTCGGGCAGACAGAAACAGAAAGAAACAGGTGGCTCCTGGGGCTTTCTAGCCTCTAGTCTAGTCTACTAGTAAGAGACTCCACCTCAAAAACCAAGGTGGATGACACCTGGGGAAAGACACGTACTGTTGTCCTGGGGTCTACACACTCATAAGCACACACATGCACATGCACCCAAAAGTGCACACAGGGGAGTGGAGGATGGAGGGAGGTGGAATTGAGTAGGCAATTGCTACTCAAGGCTGAGAAGCATTAACTTAGCCACAGACAGAGCCTGAATAAATTCTACCTAAACTAAACTCTAGTATCTCTCACAACTTTACACATGGCAGACATGGATGAAAAAAAAAATCTTAGGACTGTAATAACCAGGTTCTGTGACAGTTGAAATATACAAAGATATTTTCACATTATGTGGGAGTTATGTTGGCTTCCTCAAGATTTTATATTTATAAAATATTTAATGTTTATATTCATTGCTATACCAGTCACAACATATGTCAGAACTGCTATGAGGTCGTATTTAATGTAGTACAAACAGACACATCACAAAACATACATTAGCTTTAAGATATTTTGATAGCTTTATTCCAGTGTATTTGGTCCCTTTTCAAGATCTGCAGATTTGTACTTTACACTTTAAAAATATTGTTCCAAGGAGTATAAAGTCTTCTTCAGGTTTCTGAGGATCTGAGGTAAAGAAGGAGGAGGAGGAGGAGGAGGAGGAGGAAGAGGAGGAACAAGAGGGGAAGGAGGAGGAGGAGGTGAAGAAAGAAGAGGGGGAGAAGAAGAAGAAGGAGGAGGAGGGGAGGAGGAGGAAGAGGAAGAGGAAGAGGAGGAGGGGAAGAGGGAGAGGGAGAGGAAGAGGAGGAGGGGAGGAGGAGGAAGAGGAAGAGGAAGAGGAGGAGGGGAAGAGGAAGAGGAAGAGGAGGAGGGGAAGAGGAAGAGGGAGAGGGAGAGGAAGAGGAGGAGGGAGAGGAGGAGGAAGATGAAGAGGCAAAGGAGGGGGAGGGGGAAGAAGAGGGGGATGAGAAGAAGAGGAGGGAAAGGAAAAGGAAGAGGAGGAAGAGGAGGAGGGAGAAGAAGGAGGAGGAGGAAGAGGAAGAGGAGGAGGGGAAGAGGAAGAGGAAGAGGAGGAGGGGAAGAGGAAGAGGGAAAGGAGGAGGAAGAGGCAAAGGAGGAGGAGGGGGAGGAAGAGGAGGAGGAGAAGCAGCAGCAGCTCTGGGCAGAGCTGGATTTGGGAACATAGTAATATACCTGCCAGTTCACACTCATTGGCTGCATATAGGGATCTCATTCTGCTTACTGTGGAGATAACTCATTAATATGCACAACCAGCCAAACCCTTTCACGACACACTGTCAGGTCCTCTGCAGTGTAAGATGCTCATCCCGCTGGGCAAAAGTAAGACGACCTCAGTTTTGAGCCAAATTTGAAGCAAGTCTTATTAAACACTGACCAGGTTCATACCCAGAGCTCCCAGGCACTCAGCAGCCCTTGTGCTTGGCATCAGAGAGAGAGAGGGGCTGGATGCCAACATCCCTCTGCAGCCAGCATAAGCTCTATCCCTGAGCAGGATGTGTTGCCTATAGGTCTACATGGGCATAGCAGCTGTGCAATGCCCGCGGAGGCCAGAAGAGGGCATAGAATCCCCTGGAACTCTAGATCTCCCAACCGCAGACGGTTGTGAGTTGCTTCGTGGGTGCTGGGAACTAAAGTTGGTTCTTCGCCAAAGCAGCAAATGCTCTTAGCCACGGAACCAAGTCAGCCTCCTAGGCTAGTTTCAGAACAAGAAGTCACATCGAACAGAAGAAAACACAAGTACGATTCAGGCAGGCATTCTCGGTTATCACCCCTAGGAAGGAGGCGAGTGTAGCAGGTAGCAGGAAGAAAGCAGTGATGTGTTTAAGCAAGTGGTGCATCTAAGCCAGATGGTGCAGTTGCTTCTCACATAGAATGATACAGCTCAGAAATCAGTGGTGCTGAGGTTGAAAAGATTCTGCCTGTGAAGTTCAGGCTGGGGAAGCTCTTGTTCCTCCAGATGCCCCCATTTCTACTTCTCCCAGAAGAAAGGAGGATGGTGTGTAGTCTCCTACGTCATGTCAGTACTTAACATCTTGGAGGATGCTAAAACATACATCTTGGAGGAGCAGTAGACATGATATAGATTATAGATGCTGCATAGATTTGACACTTGGTCAGTCAGAGCCTTGACTTTCTATACAGTGTTAAATCATAGCTGTGTTGTGGATAGTCACTCCCTTCTTCCTTCATGGTATACAAACAAACTCCATCTTTTTACTTCAGTGCGTGTGTGTGCGTGTATGTGTGTGTGTGTGCATGCGTATGTGCATGTGCATGTGTGTGCATGTGTGTGTGCGTGTGTGCATGTGCATGTGTGTGCATGTGTGTGTGCGTGTATGTGTGTGCATGCGTGTGTGCATGTGCATGTGTGTGCATGTGTGTGTGCATGCGTGTGTGCATGTGCATGTGTGTGCATGTGTGTATGCGTGTGTGTGCATGTGTGTGTGCATGCGTGTGTGCATGTGTGTGTGCGTGTGTGTGCGTGTGTGTGCGTGTGTGTGCGTGTGTGCATGTGTGTGCATGTGTGTGTGCATGCGTGTGTGTGTGTGCATGTATGTGTGTATGTATGTGTGTGTGTGTTCTCTTTTGTCTGTGATTCACGATCTGTCCCTGAAACCCTAACAGGGGGAAGTGCAGAGCAGTCTTTTATTTATTCATCTGCACCGCAGAGCCCAGAATAAAGCTGAGGAAAGAAACGTTCACAAGATAATCTGAAGACACAAGAGTAATGGGATCATTCAAGTCTTCGTCTTCCAGAAAGAGAGGCAGTCTGGTAAACACCTCTCCTCTGGGGGTTCTTGGCTAACTCATTACTTTTGTGCACAGTTGTGAGTTACCATACTATCTGGGTCCATCTATGACATCAGTCAACGGTTCTTCTGGGACATATGTCTTGCTTTTCCTGGAACATTTCCACTTACATACAATTTTCTGGACTCCACTTTTCCATGTTTAAGTGGAGAGAAATGTATTATTTGAGGAACCAAGATCAGATTAATCGACAAAAGACAGTTGAATATATACACAGAATCATGAACATGTATTTAGTACATTGATAAGCACTTTCTAGAGGAAACAGATTATTGTTGCATGCTCGGTGGTCCTGGAACCATTCCCCTTTTCTACACATGTGCAGACTCCCCAGCTTCTGTTTTCTGTGTATTACTGGTCTGAAACTTAACATAATCTGTAACTTAAGTGCAACAGTGAGAACGTTTTCCTTAGGGAACATGAGCAGTGTTACAGATTTTCTTCTGCTTCCCTCTGCCTAACACATCAGACAGGCAAAGGGACAGGGATGACATCATCCTAGATGATAATGAAAATCTGCAACAGCTGAATTGGCGTAGGCAGATTGGTTGGAATGAATGCTCTCTCCCCAGACTGACCCAGCCTATGAAGTACAATGTGGCTCTCACCCCCAGCCAGGCAGGCGACCTTGTAATGGTAAAGGAGAAGGAAAAGTAAAGTTTATATAAGATCAGTGTTCCCTGGTACCTGTGGGTTAAAAACAACATTCTTATCACCCTGATTGATTGGTGATTGGTGCGGGCTGGTCTCTTCCGACCTGGCCAGGTCATAAAAGTTCTTCCTGGCTGGCAAAACCTCACCACAGCTCTTGAAAGCCAGGGTTTTCTAGAGACTGTAGGTCACCTTGCCCTTGAACGGTGGGCACTTATGGTTCAGTTGTTCTGGAGGCCTGTGCTGAACTCAGGCAGGAAAGTGTGGGTTCTGAGCATATGTCTTGGGGACTGAAAAAGCTCGGAACACTGAAACAGAGAACTACATTCCTGTCCCTGCTTCAAGCTCCTGCTTCTTCAGGCTGTGCTCCGATTAATTCAGAGTCCCCGCTTGTAAACAATTTCCAGATTCTAGCAGTGGCTGCTAGATGCTCTACCCGCTAATCCACACAAAGATCACAACACAGGTCTCCTCTGCCCCATTTCTTTCTGCTCCACCCACCCCTCTTAACTCTGCAGGGTCTTCAACCCTTCAAAGATCTCAGTCCCTCGTCTACCCACAAACCACTGCGCCAGAGGATGTGAGCCTTTCACTTCCTCTTCCTGGTGTGGTGCTTTCTCACAGGATGCATTCGAGGGGCTCTCAAAATAAACAAATAAGTAAAATACTTCTGCCCCCGATGCACCTCCTCACCCACCTCCTAGTCCTGATTTAACTTCTCCACGTGGTTCCAAGTATTTCTGCTTTAGGACCCTGCCCCTCTGCTCCGCAGTCCCCCACCCCTGCCTCCCAACCCCTGCCCTGATGTTTCTAGTAACATCAGAGCTGTGAGCCACATGTAAGGCCCATTGTTCATGGATAACTAGAATCATTTGGTGGAGCTTTGAAAAAACCCAGTACTTAGGCTATACCACAGCCCAAGCTAATCTCTCTCTCTCTCTCTCTCTCTCTCTCTCTCTCTCTCTCTCCCCCCCCGCTCCCACTCTCGCTCTTTCTTTCCCTCCCTCTTCCCTACCCCTCCTTCCCCCTTCCCCTCCCCCTTCCCCTCCCCCTTCCCCTCCCCCTCCCCCTCTCCCTCTCTCTTCCCATTTTTCAGGTTACCTGTGTTATTCTAGTAGCATCCAAATGTGAAAGCCAGGGTTTACTGCTATATTTTCTCATCATGCATCTGGAGAGAAAGGTACAAGTCTGACTCAAATGGTTCGGAGAGGGGTCTGAGATCCGGTATTTCTAATTCGTTCCTGAGTTCTGACAAAGGTGCTGCTCTTGAGCTCCTACCACCCTTTCCCCTGCTACATTCTCCCTCTACAGACCAGGATGCTGGCAGAGGGGAGCTGTCACATACACAAAAGTTTCAAAAATATACCTGGGGCTGGGGAGATAGCTCACCGAGGAAAGTATTTACCTCACAAGCATAAGGACGAGTTCAGATCTCTAGCACCACCTCCATGAAAGCCAGGTGTGTGTGTGTGTGTGTGTGTGTGTGTGTGTGTGTGTAGTGGTGGTGGCAGTGCAGTGGGAGGACCTGAGGACTTACTGGCCTGCCAGACTAGCCACATAGGTGAACACTGGGTTCAATGAGACACCTGGTCTCAACAAATAAGGCGGAGAAACCATTGAGGAAGACAGGACAGTGATCTGTGGCTGTGACACATAGGTGCCTGTGCAGCTCCCCTGTTCAAAACATATTGTAATCATTGCGTGTGGAAACAGTTTCCTAGCAGATACTGGGTTTAGCTTTCAAGAATCAGCTGCAATTCTTCCTTGTCTGTTAAGGAGGATTACAGCAACCCATTTTCTCGACTCTCTTGCATTAAGATACGCCCATGGAAAAGTTCCACCTGGAAGTGCCTGGGTAGGACTTCTCCAAGAAAAAGCCCACAGCTCACTGAAAGGAAAGCATGACTTTGAGGTACTGAGGTCTGGTTCCCATTGAAGACTGTCAGGAGGCCGATGCTGATAAAGACCTACAGGTGTGGGTGCCCAGTAAGGTAAGATGCTACGTTAATTGGTCTGTGGTAGTGCCAAGACATGGAAAACAAAACAGCAGTACAATGAAAACACGACCCATCTCTTCAGGGGAAGGTCGCACACTACCAGACCACAAGCCATTGCAGTGGACGGAGCACTGTGAGCATGTACTCACCCTCACTGAGTGTTCTTGCTAAGTTTATTACAAGGCAGAATGGGAGAAGACATTTCTTCAGTGCCTGGTGACTAACAGACTTTAGTAGGCGAGCCTCGCTAAGCCAGCATGTGCCTGAGCTGGCCTTCCTGCTGTTTTCCTGATGGACCAGGGCTAAGATAGGCATCAGAAGTCGGAGTAGCGATGAAATCAGAGCTTAGCCATGAAGAGAAAATACAGTAAACACAACCAAAGGCCCCCAACCAAGGCAGGATGTTGTAGTCTCTGAAACAACATTGGCAAATGGAGAAGCCGGCAGAATTCTCATCCAGATGCCACACTGCGTGCAGAATTTCATGAAACCTCGAGGGAAAGCCAGATATTTCTTTCTTGTTTGTTTGCTTTTCAAAACAGGGCTTCTCTGTTCAGCTCCTGGCTATCCTGGAACTCCCTCTGTAGAGCAGTATTGAAGTTCCAGCATTTTAAAAAAGGACTTGTTACGTTGTGGAGTCGGCCAGTTGATTTGAGAAATGAAAATCAAGTGGCTTTGTTTTTAATTAGTCATTCTAGTTTTCCTTTTATACTTGTTTCTGCCTAGCAACAACCTTCTTTGATCTATTTAAATCATCCCCATTGGAGACAGGAGACACACAGATGTATTAGATGGAAATGGTGACCTGGGAATTGCTTAGCTTCTGTGACAGTAGGTCACGTGTCCACCTTGTGGGTCTGTGGCACAGTATTTGATCTTGTTGGACCAGTTCCCCGTGATTTTTTTTTTTTTTTTTTTTTTTTTTTTTTTTTTTTGCTGGAGGCTGATCTTCAATCAGCAGGTAGTGCCCTGTAAGTGGAACTCTTGTTTATAACTTGAATCATACCAAACTCCCTAAGTCCTGCCTGTTTCTGAGCCAGTTTCGTTCCCACAGTGTGACAATATCATGTAGTTAATACCTGCCTTTTGACTCAGAGAACGTCTGTGCCTGCCTTGTCTGAATGTCCATCCAGTACAGCGCCTGTGGGAGGGACAGGGTCACTGCACGGTTTATGCTTATATCTTATGATGCTGAGAAATGGACTCTGCAAATACTAGGAAGCTTCTCTCTCTCTCTCTCTCTCTCTCTCTCGCTCGCTCGCTCACTCACTCGCTCGCTCGCTGTATGTAAGATTGCTCAGAAGGAATTTAGTTCAGTTCAGGTAACCACGGTAAAATAAAACCCTGTTTCCATTGTGCCCAGACGAATTTATGTTGTCTGTTTTCAAGTCTTATTTATTATAATTCACTGTAAACAGTTTCATGGTTAAAAGGAAGAGGAATTTTTTTTCTTTCTTCTTCTTTTTTTTTTTTCTTTTTTTCGGGGCTGGGGACCGAACCCAGGGCCTTGTGCTTGCTAGGCAAGCGCTCTACCACCGAGCTAAATCCCCAACCCCGAAGAGGAA